>NC_062532.1:1693854-1696354 GCF_022655615.1 Tachysurus fulvidraco | reverse complement strand
GTGTGACAGTGTAACGGTGTGACAGTGTAATGGTGTAACAGTGTAGCGGTGTAACAGTGTAATCATGTGACAGTGTAACAGTGTACAGGTGTAACAGTGTACTGGTGTGACAGTGTAACGGTGTGACAGAGTACTGGTGTGACAGTGTAACGGTGTGACAGTGTAATGGTGTAACACTGTAATGGTGTAACACTGTAATCGTGTGACAGTGTAACAGTGTACTGATGTGACAGTGTAACGGTGTGACAGTGTACTGATGTAATAGTGTAACGGTGTGACAGTGTAATGGTGTAACAGTGTAACGGTGTAACAGTGTAATTGTGTGACAGTGTAACAGTGTACAGATGTAACAGTGTACTGGTGTGACAGTGTAATTGTGTGACAGTGTACTGGTGTAACAGTGTAACGGTGTGACAGTGTACTGGTGTAACAGTGTGACAGTGTACTGGTGTAAGAGTGTAACAGTGTGACAGTGTGACAGTGTACTGGTGTAACAGTGTAACAGTGTGACAGTGTAATGGTGTAACAATGTGACAGTGTACTGGTGTAACAGTGTACCAGTGTACTGGTGTAACAGTGTAACAGTGTGACAGTGTACTGGTGTAACAGTGTAACGGTGTGACAGTGTACTGGTGTAACAGTGTGACGGTGTGACAGTGTACTGGTGTAACAGTGTACTGGTGTAACAGTGTAACAGTGTACTGGTGTAACAGTGTGACAGTGTGACAGTGTACTGGTGTAACAGTGTAACAGTGTGACAGTGTAATGGTGTGACAGTGTAACAGTGTACTGTTGTAACACTGTGACAGTGTAACAGTGTACTGGTGTAACAGTGTGACAGTGTAATGGTGTGACAGTGTAACAGTGTACTGGTGTAACAGTGTAACAGTGTGACAGTGTACTGGTGTAACAGTGTAACAGTGGGACAGTGTACTGGTGTAACAGTGTAACAGTGTAAGAGTGTGACAGTGTAATGGTGTGACAGTGTAACAGTGTACTGGTGTAACAGTGTAACAGTGTGACAGTGTAATGGTGTAACAGTGTGACAGTGTACTGGTGTAACAGTGTGACAGTGTAATGGTGTAACAGTGTAACAGTGTGACAGTGTAATGGTGTAACAGTGTGACAGTGTAATGGTGTAACAGTGTAACGGTGTGAAAGTGTACTGGTGTAACAGTGTGACAGTGTGACAGTGTACTGGTGTAACAGTGTGACAGTGTAACAGTGTAACAGTGTAACAGTGTGACAGTGTACTGGTGTAACAGTGTAACAGTGTGACAGTGTACTGGTGTAACAGTGTAACAGTGTACTGTTGTAACAGTGTAACAGTGTGACAGTGTACTGGTGTAACAGTGTAACGGTGTGACAGTGTAACAGTGTGACAGTGTACTGGTGTAACAGTGTAACAGTGTAACAGTGTGACAGTGTACTGGTGTAACAGTGTAACAGTGTGACAGTGTACTGGTGTAACAGTGTAACAGTGTAACAGTGTGACAGTGTAATGGTGTGACAGTGTAACAGTGTACTGGTGTAACAGTGTGACAGTGTAATGGTGTGACAGTGTAACAGTGTACTGGTGTAACAGTGTAACAGTGTGACAGTGTACTGGTGTAACAGTGTAACAGTGTGACAGTGTACTGGTGTAACAGTGTAACAGCGTAAGAGTGTGACAGTGTAATGGTGTGACAGTGTAACAGTGTACTGGTGTAACAGTGTAACAGTGTGACAGTGTAATGGTGTGACAGTGTAACAGTGTACTGGTGTAACAGTGTAACAGTGTGACAGTGTAATGGTGTGACAGTGTAACAGTGTAACAGTGTGACAGTGTACTGGTGTAACAGTGTGACAGTGTACTGGTGTAACAGTGTAACAGTGTGACAGTGTACTGGTGTAACAGTGTAACAGTGTAACAGTGTGACAGTGTAATGGTGTAACAGTGTGACAGTGTACTGGTGTAACAGTGTAACAGTGTGACAGTGTACTGGTGTAACAGTGTGACAGTGTACTGGTGTAACAGTGTAACAGTGTGACAGTGTACTGGTGTAACAGTGTAACAGTGTAACAGTGTGACAGTGTAATGGTGTAACAGTGTGACAGTGTACTGGTGTAACAGTGTAACAGTGTGACAGTGTACTGGTGTAACAGTGTAACAGTGTAACAGTGTGACAGTGTAATGGTGTAACAGTGTGACAGTGTACTGGTGTAACAGTGTAACAGCGCTAAAGTGTAATGTGGCTGCTGTGTATAAACTTGTCTCAGATTTGGTGAAGTCAGATTTTCAGCCAATGTAAACATATTTTAAATCCACCAGAAGGTCTGGATACAGTGCGATGATGACGACACTCTGAGTCTCTGCCAATTGTTTCTTTGGCTTCCTCTGCATGTTTATCCGGCTCTCCCCTAATTACTCACCTCCACCCAAACAGGAAGCGCCGCCAAATGACCAAATTGACCCGGTGGTTATAATAACCTTCATTATTACGCGGAGACGCCTTCCCAT
>NC_062532.1:1583854-1688854 GCF_022655615.1 Tachysurus fulvidraco | reverse complement strand
CCTGGGGTTCGAACCCATGACCTTCCGATCAGTATCCCAACACCTTAACCACTAAGCTACCACATCCCCATATAGGTATTTGTTGATGTAGTTGTTGTAATAGTTGTTGTAGCCCTAAGAGCGCTGATATACTACTGAATTACAGCATGGCTGTGGTTCGGCTGTAGACGTGGAGGACGCAGGGCGACGTAGGTCATCGCAGGCGTCCCCATATTCAGTATGACACAAATTTTTTTTTTTTACAACAATTCTGTTAACAACAAACGAAATCGAGTAACTTACATTTCAGACACAATGTGGCGGAACATTCTGTTCATTTTTTTTCAATGAAAGAAGCCATAGCTGGATCGCTTGTTGCCACGGTAACACTCAGACCGATAGTGACGGTCTCAGTGAGCAAACTATTGCTCGAATTGTAATTGTATATATTGTGTTCACACTATTCTCTTTAGGATTTAGAGTAACTGACGTACAAAAGCGTGGAGGTTGCAGTTACATCACCAGACTTAATGTAAATAGCTGTCGATATGATTCATTCGTTTATTCTCTTGGCAAATTATTTTCATATCTCTTTAGAAAAAAAAAAAAAAAAAAAGCTAAATTACCAGCCAAGAGAAAAAAATGATCCAAATTACCAGGCAAAGACTGTTTCAGGCTTGGAATTAAAAATGAAAAAGAAATGAATAAGAAATAGGACACACTCCATAAATCTGACCTTATTGAAGATATTTCCATTTGCATAAAAATGTCTTTTTTTGGTCTAAGGATACAGATTAGCATCGTATTTCACCCTATCACACCGGTAAGGTCTAATAAAATGGTATAAAAACAATGTATAGCGGTGATGAGCTGATGATAGGCTACAGAGGTAGCGCTACTCTGAGGCTTAATTCTGACCCAAGCTACGAAAGGCACTGACGAGGCGCAGCGTCTGTCCGCAGCTTCTGGAACTCAGCCCTCGTGGACGATGCCAAGCGTGTGATGAGGGCCAACGTCAGGACGTGCCAACTAAAGAACGAGCCAGCGATAAGCCGCATATCTCCTGGACAGACGGATGCCTCCGAAGGCTGTATTCTGTCTGTCTCAGCATAATGTCAGAGACAATAGCGCTGTCACTAAAACACCATCTGCCACTTACCTACACAAATTCCTCCAAGGACACATGAAGACGTGTGCTTCGCTTCACACCGCTCCATACCTACGGTCGGTTCATTCTCTCCTCTGATTCTGATTCTGATTTAATGAAGGTTATCATTTAAAATGCTTATTATATGTCTAGGTTTTTACAGTATTTACTTTTTTATCCCTTTGGAGTTAGCTTATAATTTTAATAATAAATTAAGACAACTATAAAACCAGGGGACACGGTGGCTTAGTGGTTAGCACGTTCGCCTCACACCTCCACGGTTGGGGGTTCGATTCCCACCTCCACCTTGTGTGTGTGGAGTTTGCATGTTCTCCCCGTGCCTCGGGGGTTTCCTCCGGGTACTCCGGTTTCCTCCCCCGGTCCAAAGACATGCATGGTAGGTTGATTGGCATCTCTGGAAAATTGTCTGTAGTGTGTGAGTGTGTGAGTGAATGAGAGTGTGTGTGTGCCCTGTGATGGGTTGGCACTCCGTCCAGGGTGTATCCTGCCTCGATGCCCGATGACGCCTGAGGTAGGCAAAGGCTCCCCATGACCCGAGAAGTTTGGATAAGCGGTAGAAAATGAATGAATGAATGAATGAATGAATGAATGAACTCCTGGAAATTGTCAAGACCTTTCCAATCCCATGTCTCTGAAACTGGAGACTCCTTCCCCAAAACGCTAACCAAATGTCTCGAAATAAATGGTTAAGGGCCATGCTCAGGGGCCCAGCAGTCGCAGTTTAGTGTACCTGAAATTTGAACTTACAACCTTCTGAATGTTAGCTCAGCACATTACCCACTGGTGCACTACATCCCCATATTTATGTATTTATTTATTTATTTTATTCGAAGCATAAGCATGTATAAGATGTGAAATATGAAATGAAAAACCTGGGTTAATACCTAAAGGAGATAAAAAAAAGATCTCACTCGGCGGAACACTTAGCCAAGGTCAAAGTCGGAGTCTCTAACTCAGTAATCTGTTGGGGGAGATATAATCAGAAGGAGACAAGTAGTTGTTAGGGGTCCCCGTGTGCCAGGAAGAATGAGTCAATCCATCCAGTGACAGGACAATTCCACCATCAGCTTCTCCTCCGCCGCTCCGTCCCACCATCACTATGAGCTATTTTTTAGATGAGGTTTTTAACGACAAAAAAAAAAAACAAGAAAAATGACCTTAAGGAGACCTTCACCTTCTTAAGTTACACTGATGATATAAGAATGATGAAAAGATATAACACCTCTTTTTCTTCTTCTTCTTCTTCTTCTTCATCTTCAGTGGTCCAGTCTATAATGTACAAGATTTCAAGACATTCAAAAAAAAAAAAAAAAAAGAAACACACCATAATCAATGATTCTGAGCTTCTAATATTTCAGCAGCTCCGTGCTCGGACGCTGTGTATATTTAGCGCAGGTCATGTATACTGTTAATAGACAGAAAGAAGAATCAGTGTTGAATGTGTTCGTTTCTCCTTCAGCACTGTACACTATCCTGTTGACCTCAGACACGGTCGAATCGTATTCGTCTGTAAAATTCCAACATGATTCATATTGTTTGCTAATATCCAGTAGAATTTGTTGATTGTTTGTGATTGTTTTGTCGTCGTAGACCAGGCGGTTTACTTAACCGCATGAGCCCTATGACATGTTATGTCAGGTGACATAAACCTACAGTACATTGACTTTGTTCCACTGTGATAGAACCTTTTTTTTTTCGCTGCTATGACAACCGTCAAAGCCTATTTGCGGCAGCACAGCGACACGGCGACTGACGGATGTCAAAACAAAAAGGCAGAAAAATACATAAGACTGTTATAACTGTTATAATGACTGCCATAATCATAACTGTGTGCCTTAAAGCAGGATTGTATGTTGACGAGACAGGTTTAGGAGTCATTATAGAGCATTGTGATCCGAGAATCCAGAAGCGAGGGATCCTGAAATTTGTTATAACTTTCTAATGAACATTATGTCATATATTTCTGCTGCTATAAGTTTTCAGGTTATAAATATTTCTATAGGATTGAGAACTAGGATCAAGAAGACTCCTCTGTTCAATTGAATCAGTAATACAAGCCCATTGTGAAAGAAACACCTCTTTCCTCATCTCTGGTGACTCCAGATGTGAGGAAGGAGTAATCACAAAAGCCCAGGATTGCCTTGTTGACTTAAAGCCCTTAAAACCGTTCCGAACGCTGGCTCTGGTCGGACACAATTAGCCACGGAGGGACTGAGAAGAACTCCGTGCCCTTGAGAGTGAAGAGGACATATCAGGTGTGCCTGTAGGGCCCTGATAAGGCCAATAAAGTCAGCGCCATTCATCCTCGCCGGACTCTGAACGAGGTTTTATCGCTGCCTTTTTCCGTCAATATTCTCCTGACTGACCATATAAACCAAATGATTGGCATCAAAGGCAAACTGCGGGCACGATGAAGCACTGAGCAATGGATCTTGACAAGAAAGAGAAGAGTGAAAAGACTGAAAGAAAGAGAGACAGAGAAAGCGGGTGATTCTTAGCGGTGGCATGTTGATGAGTGTGTGTGTGTGTGTGTGTGTGTGTGTGTGTGTGTGTGTGTGTGTGTGTGTGTGTGTGTGTGTGTGTGTGTGTGTGTGTGTGTGTGTGAGAGATGTGATGTCACCGTAGACTTCAGCTGGAAGTGACAACAGGGAAGAGAAAAAAAATCGTACCTCTCAGCTTAAGCGTGTGCCGGAGCTTACCTCTCGCAGCGCATTAGCATATCAACGAGAAACCGTCGACAAGAAGTCAGGAGCTGCACGAAAACGCCTCAGCTAGTGCAACTGTACATCTATTCAGGTGGGATTATTTTTATCCCTGGGAGTATCTCATCAGGGGTTTTAGTCCCATCCAAATTTAGCATGTAAGTCTGTTTTTTTTTATTTTTTTTATGGAATGCAAAGATTACACTCTTACTCAGCAAGGCATGCTCTCCAAAACAACACGCTAACCAGCTGCTTCTGGGTCGCTACGTCGCTTCGATAGTTTTACATATTATTAATTCATCCACACTGTGTAAACCTCTTTGCTTTTATTATTAATCAGAATATGAATGTAGCTAACAATAAGCTAATCTATTTTTTCAGCCAAAAATAGAGCAAAACTTCAGAATAAATAAACGACTGGCATAAACTCGCTAATCGTTAGCATAGTAATTCATTTGTCATTTTCTCCACCGCTCACCTCTTTTCCTCGAGTTTTTCTCTTCTGACTTTTTAACCACAGCTTACATGAGAGAGCTCCAGAGCCTGAGGCCCGATCTCCTGCTTCCTGTCTTGTAGCTACGCCTCAGGATCCAGACATATTTAAGATGAAACCACCTTCATGATGGTGTCAGATATCTGTCAATCACGCCAGAATTCATGTGTTCAGTGTTTATTTACAGAAATCTCCCGATTGACAGAGTTCTTTTAATCTTGACAGAAATTCAAAATGTTCCTCAGTATGGAAGCGAGGGTTAGCAGGTGATGCTAATGTAAATAAATTTTTCATTTTAGCTTAATGTTTGTTTTTAATTCCTCAAAAATTTACCTCATTTCCATTGAAACGCTGTATTTAGCAGTAATTAACTAGCAAACTAAATGTTCTTTAGGCGTTAATATGTACTTACGTACAGTTTCAGGTGCTCGTTTTCTTCCCAGAACTATTTGCTAAAAATTCAAATGTTCTTGTCCCACCATACTTTTAAAATGTTCAGTATTTTGTGCTATGATCTTTTTTTTCTCTGTGAAAAGTCACATTTTTGGTCCTGATTGGTTGTTGGTTGTTTTACTTTCAAAGGATATACATTTTTTGTTTATAAGCCAAAATGAAAATCAGTCAGAGTTATTAGCATGGCTAGCATGAGGAGCCAACATAGCAACATACCTTTAGATTGTGCTTCCACAAACACGTTGTATGAACACCCAGGGGTAACTATATTCTTTTCCTCCTTGGGAATTCACTGCTTAGCACAAAATATTGACATGAATAGCTGTTCATGCTAACAACTATCTCCAATTCCTCCATGGATTTTAGCGATACTTGTCTTTTAGACATAAGCATGTCTAATTTCCCACTTTCATTGTAGATGAGGTGTCTTAGAGATGGAGAAATGGGTGATCAGGAAGTTTGTTGGTCAGTAGTCATGTTGTCCGTTTCTATGGATAATTATTAATTTTTTTTTACATCAGATGGTAATTACGTAGTTGAAATGAATGTCATCTATTATGCATAATGACCTCAGAAGCTTTGACCGAGTTCACCCTGTTTCCACTGGATGGCAGTGTCTGTTCGATAATTGGGCGACAGATGGCCTTCAAGTCATCATGTAGTGCAACCTAATTTACCCATGTAGTCTTGGCACAGCTTCCTGCAGGATAGTATACAGTCTTACTTTCTGAAATGAACCCTTGGTCATTTGCCTGAGATTAAAAGTATACAACTTTTGAACTGATGGCTCAAAACGTAGCCTTTTAAGAATATTAATATATTATTTATTTGATTATATACATAAAATAACATAACATAGGCATAAAATAACGTATAAAATAGGCATAACATTTTAGCATTTGTGGGAATTAGTATAAGTGTATATGAGATTAATATATGCTAATGAATATTAGCAACATTTATCAATACACCTTAAAATCCTTTCAGAAATCCAAACAGGTCAACTTGTATTAATCACCTAGCTAGCATTAGCGCTGCATATTAGCAACAGTTATAAATATAAAAATGTATATAAAGATGAAAGATGACAGAAATCCTGTCAGATTAGCATATTTTAAAAACTGCTCGCTAGTATTAGCCTTGAATATCAGCAATAGTTATCAAATATATCCTTTCAGAAATCCTGGTACTTTATATTAACATTATTTATTAAAATAACTTAGAAATTCTCTCAAAAATGTTATTTAAAAGGTTGATTTTTTAAATCAAATAGTAGCAACATTTACCAAATAGTTTAAAAATCATCTCAGAAATCCTGTCAGGTCGGTTTTTGTTAATCAGCTAGCTAGTGTTAGCACTGAATATTAGCAAAATCTATCAATGTAACAGAAATCCTCTCAGAAATTCTGAAAGATTAGCTTATTTTTTATCAACATTTATCAATACATTTTTACAAATCCTTTAGAAATCGTTAAACAGGTCAACTTGTATTAGCTAGCTAGCATTAGTACTAGCTTGAATATTAGCGACTGTAGGATCCTGCAGTTTTTCAAAATTTATCAAAATAGTTTGAAAAATCCTGTCAGAAATCCTGTCAGATTAGTTCCTAAGAAGATACTCAGATAAATGTAAACATTTATTAGCATTTTTTCTAGTTCTATGTGGACTGAGCCTTTTAGACCTTACTGTAGTCTCGGCCATGTCGCTGAGATGCAGGAGTCCTGAAATGTCAACGTCTAGTCGAGTGTTTCACGAGAAACACACAGAGCGCACACAGGGACGTGGGCGCCTGCCACACAGAGTTACTGTTTCACCAGGTCAGTGACGGCCCTACTGCCTCCGGCTTCACGGCTATTTTGAGGAATCTTGACCTATATCCTGCTGCCAGAAACACGGCCGTGCCCGGGCCAAGCGGCGATTTCGGCTCACACGCCGAGATATCTGTTGACAAACGCAAATCGAGCCATCATCTTGGAACTCAGAGATTTCCTTCTCGGATGTTACTGTGGCTTTGACAACATACAGGAAACAAGTTAAATCCTGGCATTTAAAATTTCTTTTCTTACTTTTTCCATACGAGTAAAGATTGTGCTAAATTACTTAATAAAAGACACGGCTTTTGCTAATGCTATTCGTTTTTTGAATGAGGATGCCGTTTAGGAAAGCAATTTTAGTAGCAGACTTACGGTGTCTGCGTTAATCAGACCCTTTTGTTTACGGTAATATTTTTAAAACAAAGATGCTAGCTTAGAAAACAATCGTATTAGCATTCTTAATGTGTTTGTGTCAATCAGTGGAGGCTGGTTAACTTAATCACCCAGCACATGTGTTTGTGTGATAAACAGGACAAAATGTAGCCAGTTAGCAATTTAGTCCCAGCAATCAGTAGGCTTTATTCTGTTATCAAACATTCTTACACTTTGCCCTGCTTGCTTTCGAACCCAGACAGATGCCTCTCTTAACACACAAGTGTAACAGGAACAGCATGGCGCAACATGAGTCCAAGAGACAAGCAAACAGTTTAGCAGAAACGCTAAGCACTAGATCATGCAGCAGCACACGGCGCTAGTGTGATTTCAAGAAAGAAGCATGAAAACACACACTCAGGTGGCAGCTAAACAAACCACATCTTTTATCCTCCCTCTGGGTTTAGCATTACGCTCTAACAAGAGTTCTTTACTTCCAGAAAAAAGGAACATAAAACTCATCCTCATGGGGACTTTGTTTGATGGAGAAACCAAGAAAAAAATGGGCTAAAAGCAGAACACAGCACATCTGTAATGTGTCTGTCTGTGTTTTCCCCTTGTTTCTGTCTGCCGTCTCTCCCTGATGTTAATTGTTGACCCCGCCCACCTATCTGTTACCATGGACACTAATTACATTCATTCTCTTCCCCAGGTGTTTTGTCTTAGTCCTTGTCTGTCTCTGTTTTGTGATTGGTTCTCGTTCTCCATATATACTCTGTCTGTTCACTTCAATGTTGTTGGTCGTTTTTGGTGGTGGTGTGTGCATGTCCATGTTCCCGTTTCCTGTTTGTTCCGCGTTGCCTGCCGGTTTGTTTGTGTTTTGTTTATATTAAACCTTAAACTGCATTTGGATCCTCACTCGCCTTTGTCTCACCGTGTCACTCGTGACAGAACGACCAACCACCAATGGATCCAGCAGAACTCCTGTTTTGCCTACGTCAGGAGGACGCCCCAGTTGAGGAGTACACGGAGGTATTCTTGGACCTGTGCAGCGAGGTCAACTTCGATGAGAAGGCGCTCAAAGACATTTTTAAGCACGGACTAAGGGAGATCCTGCGGTATTTGATGCCGTCTACCAGAGAAATAAAGACATTCTCGGAGTTCGTCAACTTGGCGTTGCTCCTGGACGGGTCCACGCTGAGCGTGAGCACTGTAGAGACGGAAGCCGGCCGTAAGTATTTTTTGGGGGGGGGCAGCAAGCATCGGGATCCGTGGGCCACAGAGTGGAATCAGCCACGGACGCCCGAATGCTCCACAGTGCCTCCGCCCAGACCAGTCCCGTGCACATCCGTGATTGAGCCAGTTCCCATGGCTACCGTACCGGCGAGCTCGGCTGAGGTCCGTGCTAACCGGCTGGTCTCCAAACTGGCGGATACCCCGATGAGGTCGGCTCGGGCGGCCGGCATCCCTAAGCCGCCAGCTGGACCAGCCGGGTCGCCGGAACCAGCCGGGTCACCGGAACCAGCCGGGTCACCGGAACCGACCGGGTCGACGGAACCGACCGGGTCGACAGAACCTGCCGAACCGACCGGGTCGACGGAACCTGCAGGGTCGACGGAACCTGCCGAACCTGCTGAGCCGACCGGGTCGACGGAACCGACCGGGTCGACGGAACCTGCCGAACCGACCGGGTCGACGGAACCTGCCGGGTCGCCGGAACCTGCCGGGTCGCCGGAACCGACCGGGTCGACGGAACCTGCCGAACCGACTGGGCCGACGGAACCGACCGGGTCGACGGAACCTGCCGAACCGACCGGGTCGACGGAACCTGCAGGGTCGACAGAACCTGCCGAACCGACCGGGTCGACGGAACCTGCAGGGTCGACGGAACCTGCCGAACCGACCGGGTCGACGGAACCGGCCGAGCTGACGGAACCAGTCGAATCGGCCGGGTCGACCGAAATGACTGAGTCAGAGGACGCGGTCGACATCATGACACCCAAACTACCTGAACTCTCTGCCTGGCCTGAACCTATGCATGTTTCTGTTTCCCTGTGTTTTGCTTCGCTGGACTTGCCAGCTCTTCTACCTCCTGTCCCTGTTCATAGGCCCAAAGCACCACCTTGGCTGCCAACTCCGTTCCGGTCTCCGGTCCTGCTCTGGTCTCTGGCTCCGCCTCCAGCACCACCCTGGTCTCTGGTCCTGCTCTGGCCTCCGGCTCCGCCTCCAGCACCACCCTGGTCTCCGGTCCTGCTCTGGTCTCTGGCTCTGCCTCCGGCACCACCCTGGCCTCCTGTTCTCTCGGCGCCGCCCTGGCCTCCTGTTCTCTCGGCGCCGCCCTGGCCTCCTGTTCTCTCGGCGCCGCCCTGGCCTCCGGCTCTGCCGGCGCCGCCCTGGCCTCCGGCTCTGCCGGCGCCGCCCTGGCCTCCGGCTCTGCCGGCGCCGCCCCGGCCCCCGGCTCGGCTGGCGCCACCCCGGCCTCCTGCTCGGCGGGCGCCACCACTACACGAACCCGACCCGCCCTCCCACCCTGGTTGCGCCTTCGCTCCACTCGCCTGAACTGGGTTTTGTGGACTTGGGAGCGTCTGGAAGCCGCTCGTAGGGGGGGGGCTCTGTAATGTGTCTGTCTGTGTTTTCCCCTTGTTTCTGTCTGCCGTCTCTCCCTGATGTTAATTGTTGACCCCGCCCACCTATCTGTTACCATGGACACTAATTACATTCATTCTCTTCCCCAGGTGTTTTGTCTTAGTCCTTGTCTGTCTCTGTTTTGTGATTGGTTCTCGTTCTCCATATATACTCTGTCTGTTCACTTCAATGTTGTTGGTCGTTTTTGGTGGTGGTGTGTGCATGTCCATGTTCCCGTTTCCTGTTTGTTCCGCGTTGCCTGCCGGTTTGTTTGTGTTTTGTTTATATTAAACCTTAAACTGCATTTGGATCCTCACTCGCCTTTGTCTCACCGTGTCACTCGTGACAACATCAGAAAACAGAGAATCAGCTTCGGATTTTTGTCCAGAATATCTGTTTACGTTTTTTTTGTGGTAAGCTAGCTCTAGTGCTAAAAACAAGAGGATCGCATATTTTGAAGCCCAAAGTCTAGAAGCTTACGGAAAAATTAGTCAATCGGTGTGTGTTGACTGACAGGAGAAACCGATATTTTGACATTTGTATCCAAACGTTTTAATTACATTGCTTGCATTCTATATATTATATAATATTGTTATATATCTATTTATAGGATCTTCTCAAGGAATGTTCAAGAAAAAAAAAAGACTACGTGGTTCTTCAGTCCGTATATTTTTTACTGTATTAAAGAACAAAGAAACGTCACAGAAATCTCTGAGCACCGGTGATCATAAGAATCTGAGCAGGTCTGTAACCTGACTCTTAATACCACTAACGTTTCCTGCATAAATATTGGCACCATCGATTGAACGTGAATGTAGCCGTTTGTCTTTTTTTTCTTCCTCCTAAACAAGCTAGCTTTATACCATCCGCTGTATTTCATCAGCTCATTCTCAAGGGCTTTCAAAATATCAAATTGACATCCTTCAGGCACTTTATCCAGTCCCCTCATTCAAGGAACTTTCATGCCTTTCAAAGACATCATTTAAATGCTCTAAACATAACCAGAGTTGAAACCTGAATGGGCGGTCATCAATCACCCAGTGGGTTAGATGTGCTCAGCGGGCTGCATGGGAATGGTGTCTTTACCTTTGCTACCCAGCTGGCACTCAGCTGCGCGAGCAGTGATTATGCTCGGAGACTCCAGCGCTCATAAATAAGTCGAGGCATCCTGCAGAGTGGCGGCGTGTGAGGCACGAGGGAAACATTCAGCGCGCAAGCAAAGGCCGCTAACAGGCGTGGATTAGACCGCAGGATCTTTATGCTCCCATTTAGCAGAGTATAAAATTTATCCCTGAAAGACAGCATAGAAATATTACAATTCCAAGCATCACATTTAGGGAGCGTAGGAGGGCAATTCCTCACTTGTGTCTCAATGATATTATATTAATACGTATATGGACTGGGTGGTAAAAGGTAAAAGAGATTTTAAAACCCTTTGACAACCTGTGCAAACCTTCCATTGAGAGTGAAGACACTAGAACGTAAGGGACCTGTGGAAAAGTGCAGACACTTCATCTCATGTGATAAGAGGCAGATGTGTGGATTAGTTAAAGCAGATAATCCTGATTAATTGTCAAGTGGAATGCTAGTAGTATGTGAGAATGTAGCTCTGTAGCTGTCACGGAGTGACACAGTGAGACACAGGCGAGTGAGGATCCAAATGCAGTTTAAGGGTTTTTAATAAACAAAACACAAACAAACCGGCAGGCAACGCGGAACAAACAGGAAACGGGAACATGGACATGCACACACCAACAACGACCAACAACATTGAAGTGAACAGACAGAGTATATATGGTGAACGAGAACCAATCACAAAACAGAGACAGACAAGGACTAAGACAAAACACCTGGGGAAGAGAATGAATGTAATTAGTGTCCATGGTAACAGATAGGTGGGCGGGGTCAACAATTAACATCAGGGAGAGACGGCAGACAGAAACAAGGGGAAAACACAGACAGACACATTACAGTAGCTTCCAGACTCATCTATTTAGCAGTGTTCAATTGTGGAAGCGAGGTTTAAATACAGAGAAACCTAAATGAAGGTCAGCGTGACTCAGAAGCTAAAATGAACCCACGAGGGATTTTATCATTCCAGCTACAGGCAAACAAAAAGGCAAAAAAAAAAGACTGTAGTTTTGCAGCAGCGAACAAAGCCAATTACACGCCTAACTCAACCTTTCCTCGTCAATCTAACCCGAGTCCAAAACAAACCAGCAGTTTCGATCGATCTAACTTATCTCCAATTAACAGCCTCCAGAGGAACCTTTAGACCCATCTCCAATTAGCTCACACACCAAGGGCACTTTCAGCAGTGTGTTTTTTTTTCACTGTTTGTTCTGTTTCACATGTCTATTAGTGCATGTGTGTGTACGTGAACCACCTGAGACTGAGGAATTGCTTTATTAGAGCTTAGCGGCGGTCTTAGTCAAAGGAAGGTCAGGCAAACACACAGGCGGACAAGGTCATCCGAGCAAAATCTATACCTATGTATAGCTCAAAAGTAAACAGACAGAGGTCAAAAAGGAGAAACACTCCAGGGCTAGAGAAAGAAAAAAAAACAGAAAGGACTGAGAGGCAGATCATTTGGACGTGTGCTTTTACAGGAAATTAATAAGCAATATGAAGAAGAGTTTAACAAAAAGCTGATGTATGATGGGTAATATTCAGTAAATATTTAATTTATATATTATTTTTTTAAAAAAAACAAGAAATGGTACTGGTATTGGTACTTTAATTATATATAAAGTATATATATATATAAGTTAGATTTAATGTTCTCATGTAACAGTTATAGACAGTTATACATGGCTATAGACCAGTTATAGACAAGTATAGTCAGCTATAGTCTATGTAGACAACTACAGACCATGTAGGCAGCTAAAGACAGTTATAGACTGTTATAGACAATGAAGGCAGCTATAGACTATGTAGTCAGTTATAGAGTTACAGAAAATGATCGACAGACATAGACCATGTAGTCATCTATAGACAGTTATCGACAGTTACAGACAGTCATAGACCTTGTAGTCAGTTATAGAGTTATAGACAGTTATAGACAGTCATAGACCATGTAGTCAGCTATAAACTGTTATAGACAGTTGTAGACAGTTATAAACAGTTATAGACAGTTATAAAAGGCTATAGACAGCTATTGACCAGTTATACACAGTTGTAGACAGTTATAGATGGCTATAGACAGCTATAGACAAGTTATAGACATTAATAGACAGTTATAGACCATGTAGGTAGCTTAAGATCATGTACATAACCACAGCCAATTATAGACAGTTATAGACCATGAAGGCAGCTATAGACTATGTATTCAGCAAAAGACAGTTATAGGTAGTTATAGACAGTCATAGACCATGTAGTCAGCTATTGACAGATAAAGACAGTTGTAGACAATGAAGGCAGCTATAGACATAGACAGTTATAGACATAAATATAAATATATACATATACATATAGATATAAATCATGTATGTAACCACAGCCAGTTATAGACAGTTAAAGACAGTTATAGACAGTTATAGATCACTGCTATATACAGGCCTAGAAACTAGAATACAGACCGCACCTTTAAATAAATACCAATAGAAATCCCTGCAGCACCGTTAAAAACACCTGCTTCGTAAAAATGTTGTTGCTGACACGATAATGTTTCCCGAACTGTGAATTTCTCCTCATGCGTCGACAGATAGGCGAGCGTGCCAGGCAGGTGGCACCATATACATATTTATGAGCATTAATACATGAGTCACGGCTGATTCACAGCTCACCAGATTAAAATATGTCATTGTCTTTGTCAGTCTTGGCTCCTCTTGAGGTAGAGAGCGAGGCAGCAGCTGGTTATTAACACTACAGTTTGTACACTCACTGGTAACAACAAACACACACACACACACGCACACACACACACACACACACACACACACACACACACACACACACACACACACACACACACAGCCGGGCTCGTGAATCCATGTGTACCTTTTCAGAGTTCATGCATATAAGTAAGACAAAATGGCCGAGGCGGTTGCCTGGCAACAGGAGCAACCAGATGCAAAATTTTGCTACTTAGAGAAAGTGTCGAGTGGGTGGAGTAAAAAAAAAAAAACAATAAAAATGTCTCATCAGTGCTGCTTCTTTCCTGCCATGCATTTTAATTTTACGGTTGGTGCTTTTTTAATAGAAAATAAAGATAAATATAACTATTCTGATTCCATGTTATTGGCTGTTCATTGGCAAAAGTTTTTGCACTCCTGGAATCTTATTTATTATGGCTGATAAATAATTTTGTACAAATTCGATTCGATTTGAGAAGAGAAACGATAGAATCATAATAAAAATAAAAAATTTACAAACTCTAAAGAACTAACAAGCTGTCTTATTTTTTTTTTTTTTGTCTTAATAACTTAAAGCCTGGAGATGGAACGTACTGTAAGTGATAACAGGACCTTTAATAAAGACATTATTGTCAAGTTGTTGTGGAGGAATAAATCTGTACAATAGAATTTGTAACTGAAACTGTTTTATTTTCCCTAAAAAAACAATCCTCGATTCATTTTCTTAACAACGACCACCTCTTCCTCCTGTTACAGTAATGCGTCGGTGATATTTCAGCAGGAGCACGATGTCCTTGATCGTAAAGAAAGTCTGTCAAATGTTCGTAACAAATGTCTCATTCTTGCTGTTTACCTGGGAGAAAAAAGAAGAAAAAAAAATCAATAAATATAATCAAGAGCTTCACTGACTGGGCTTATTGACACATCCCTCATCTAAAGACAAATTCCATGAGCCTATGAGTCTGTGTGAGAGGAAACAAAGTCATTTATAATCCTGGACTGAGTTTGAAAAAAAAAAATCCATCGAATATGTAATCACGATGCGTAACGCTTCAACTTCTTTTTGAAATTGTTCTTCATTTATTAAGTACAAAGAAATATTTATACACCTAATTATTTCATTTAAGAAACATGAACATGAAACAAAGGAGGGCACGGTGTGTGTGTGTGTGTGTGTGTGTGTGTGTGTGTGTGTGTGTGTGTGTGTGTGTGTGTGTGTGCATGTTCTCCCCGTGGTTTCCTCCGGGTACTCCGGTTTCCTCCCCCGGTCCAAAGACATGCATGGTAGGTTGATTGGCATCTCTGGAAAATTGTCCGTAGTGTGTGAGTGTGTGAGTGAATGAGAGTGTGTGTGTGCCCTGCGATGGGTTGGCACTCCGTCCAGGGTGTATCCTGCCTTGATGCCCGATGACGCCTGAGATAGGCACAGGCTCCCCGTGACCCGAGAAGTTCGGATAAGCGGTAGAAAATGAGTGAGTGAGAGAGTGAACATAAAACAGGGCTGTCAAGTGTTACACATTGAGAGTGACCGTCACGCATTTGGGTCTTTTCTCTCGCTCTCCCGCCACACATCATATTTCTTATGCAGAAAAACTTTTTGACTAATTATCATATACTTAATATGCCGCAGCGCCCAAAATGTATCAGTCCGCACCGCCGTCTCTATGGAACCGGGCAGGAATCAAGCGCGTCTCCCCTGGAGCTCTTAGTCGAGCCTGACACTTATCAGTCAATCAAAAATGGAGGCTACACAACAGCCAATCAGAAAATAGCACTATTTTATCTGGGTAAGATTTAACGCAACAACCAATGAAAAAAAAACATTCATTAGAGAGGATATTTTCGATGGTCGGTTTGAACAATGCCTCAACACGAAACAGCTCGTCTCTGAACGGGACATTGTCCTCAATCATGACCCTAAAAATGGCTGTTTTTTTGGCTGGACTGTTTTAAATGGGAGATGTCACGCTTGCCTGACTTCAAAACATAAAATATATGCAGCAATCATTTCAATGAATAATGTAATATATAGATTAGTTACATACATATTACATATATAACGGTATACGGCAACTTATATATTTATTTAAAATAAAATATTAATAATTAAATAAATTATATTTATTATTTGTTATTTATACCTTAATTTTAATTTTTAATTAATCTTAAATAACAACCATTGTAAATAAACGAATGAATAGTATACCATATAAATAAATATGATATTAATTATTTTTACTATATTTTTATTATTATTATTTATTTATATATTTTCTTAATTATTTTTCGTTCATGATTTATTTTTTATTTTATTTATTTATTTATTTTGGATGTAAAGTGACTTCTTGAATTAGGTTTGGTTCAGATAAATTCTCCACTAGGGGGAGTCCCAGGGGGATTAGAACTGCTTAATCCCACAGAGAAAAAAACAAACAAAGGGCAACAAATGGGAATGAAATAGCAAAATATATTAAACACTCGTTCCGTCACTCACAGAAACTCTGGACTGCATGAGCTCAGGTCCTAAATCCGTCAGGTTTAAACTTCATGTCCACAGAGGAAAGTTTGGTGTACTCAGACCGGACTAGACTGATTTCCTGGGCTTCACATTCATTCATTTTCTACCACTTATCCGAACTTCTCGGGTCACGGGGAGCCGAGGATCTCAGGCGTCATCGGGCATCGAGGCAGGATACACCCTGGATGGAGTGCCAACCCATCACAGGGCACACACACACTCTCATTCACTCACACACACACACACACTACGGACAATTTTCCAGAGATGCCAATCAACCTACCATGCATGTCTTTGGACCGGGGGAGGAAACCGGAGTACCCGGAGGAAACCCCCGAGGCACGGGGAGAACATGCAAACTCCACACACACAAGGAGGAGGTGGGAATCGAACCCACAACCCTGTGAAGCCACCGCTTCACATTCAGATTATTAAAATAATCACGACAGCAGTAACATTTCGTGCACAATTCTGTAACTCAACTCGTACTTCCAAATAAAACGTCTCTTCGTGAGATAAAAACATCAAACAAAAATATCTGCAGACTAAATAGACAATGCCGATAAAATACGTTGTGCGTTTAGCTCGACTCTGTATCCAGTCACGTGTGTCCATAATTATTATTATTATTAATTCACTTTGTGCGTCTATGGCACGAGGCGATCCTAGTCGGATTATATTATTGTTATTCCTGAGAAATGTGAACGCAATGCAGACGAATCGCTGTGGGTTTTCTGAGCGAGGGGGCGAGCTGATAATGTGCCTTATGTATCAAGTTGGCATTTTAATTAAAACGGGTGAACGGATTGATGCCGTGCCTCGTGTCTGCCTCTCAGTCCTCGGCTTGTTTGCTCTTATTCACGACGAGACGTTATCATCGCACACCTCATCAGAATCCGTGCAAACAGCGAGCGACGGTTTCAATACGCCGTCACACACGAGTCCACCTCGTTAAAGCCGCCAGCTGTTCGTCGCTCCTGCTACAACGATCGCTAACAACCCGCACAGACGACGTTTGCTAAATAGTTCATCGTGTTGTTGTTGTCTGTTTGTTTTTACCTTTTATATCAGGATTAGCACAAATAATAATAATAATAATAATAATAAATACAATAAAAATTTCACCAAAAATTCACTGCCAACAATTTTACAAGCTAGAAATACAAAATAAAAGTCTACAAAACGTAAAACTTGATCATTCATAAGGCATTTTTGGTCGGAGGTGGAAGTGGAGATTACATCATAACGCAAACACCACTCACTTCCTGTGCTTATTAATCAGAAAAAATGAAGCCGTTGATTATCTGATTAAAAAAAATAAGTAAATACTGGTTAAAGACGCAAAAATCCGCACCGAATAATGCATTAGGAATTCGTTCGGATTATAACTACAAAGAATTATTTTGATTTTGGGTCTTTTATTTAACAAACCTGGCAACCGTGTGTATCCTAGACTGAGGCTGTGAGCTGCAGACATATTTGGTATTTGTTGACATGGCATGGGATTTAATTAAAACGTGCGAACTGATTGATGTTGTGTGCCGTGTCCGCCTCCTCGCCCATGTTTACGTCGAGACTTTATTATCCCGCAACCCGTCATAATCCGTGCGTATGGTGAGACGTTATTTTGATACGCCGTCGAACACGAGTGCAGCTTGTTAAAGCCGCCAGCTGTTCCAGCTGTTCATGCTACTATGTGTTGCTAATGACACGTAAACACATACGCACGAGCGAGAGGGGTGTCTTACTACAGCTTCTAAAATATGAGCTTCATCTTTCTTTATGCTCAATAAAATCTAATTATGTTTTTATTTTTTTTGTATCGATGACATTAATTCATCTTCTACCGCTTATCCGAACTTCTCGGGTCACGGGGAGCCTGTGCCTATCTCAGGCGTCATCGGGCATCGAGGCAGGATACACCCTGGACGGAGTGCCAACCCATCACAGGGCACACACACTCTCATTCTCACACACACACTCACACACTACGGACAATTTTCCAGAGATGCCAATCAACCTACCATGCATGTCTTTGGACCGGGGGAGGAAACCGGAGTACCCGGAGGAAACCCCCGAGGCACAGGGAGAACATGCAAACTCCACACACACAAGGCGGAGGTGGGAATCTAGCCCCCGACCCTGGAGGTGTGAGGCGAACGTGCTAACCACTAAGCCACCGTGTCCCCATATTGATGACAAAACAGTGCAAAATGTATTTTCTTTTCAGGACCTTTTCGGTTTGTTATCAGAGATGCTTATTGCACCTGTAATTGCTTTTCTGCAATATTTGTACCTTTAATGCTTATTGTTAAGTGCAGCTTTAATTGCATGATCATGTATTTCCATTCCACTTTTTAGAACTGTATGAGGTATGAACATTTTAAAGATACTTATTGCAGCTTTAATTGTATTTCCATTACAAATTTAATTTTCTTTTCAGGACATTAGATTTACTTATTGTGCCTGGAATACTTATTGCTTATTGCACCTTTAATCACATTTCCCTGTATTCTCCCCTCATTTTCTTTTCAGAACCTTTAAATGTGTGTATTTGGGTTACTTATTGTACTTTATCGCTTATTGCAGCTTTAATTGCATTTTTCAGTACTTCTATTCATTTTCTTTTCAGGACCTTTATATATTTAGTGCTTATTGTTCATTTTATAGTGTTGGCTGAGATCTCTTTGTATCGTTTAAATATGTAAACATCCAGGCATTAGTGCAGATTTCATGTACTGCACCTTTAATATCAATGCAAAGCTCCTTTTCTGAAAATACATGCATTGTCTTTAACACCAGGACTTGACCTTAGATGGAGGACATACCTTCGCTTGCTCTCTCTCTCTCTCTCTCTCTCTCACTCTCTCTCTCTCTCTCTCTCACTCTCTCTCCTCCATGATTCCTACTCAATCCTGTTGAGCTGCTCATCTATCATCCTGTCCCCCTGTGCAGCAGACCCAGTAAGAGTGAAATACCTTTGCCCTTTCCTTCTCCCTCTGTCTCTCTATCTAAGACACACACACACACACACACACACACACACACACACACACACACACACACACACACACACACACACACACACACACACATACAAACCTACACACAGGCCATGGAATAATCAGACACCAGTAGAGGGCAGCAGGGAGCTGTATTATGACACATCACCCTGGGCAAATATCATTTAAAGTACCCTTGAACTATTTATTAAGCCAAAATAAATAAATAAGAATACTAAATTTATCCTGAATAAATTGCAAGAATCTATGAATATGCAAATGTTAAAAAGAGCAGCTCTGAGAGTAAGTCACATGTTTACACGAACGTGTAATTCTAACAAGGTATGGTCTCTATAGCGACAGAACGGGGTTGTCGGGGTACTAAAGGTGTTTAGAACTCCTTCTGCTCTAGGGTTCTTGGATTCTTAAGATTTCTACGATTTTAGTAATACAAAGCCTTTTTTAATGACATTTTTTCCCAAATAATTTGTGTTGTATTATCCGTAGAAATCCGTATTAACTTCGTTTAAATATAAATGAAGACTACGTAAACGAAGACGTTTCTTTTGAACGGAATCACGCACAAATCCGCAGAAATGTGCATCCTGCGGCGTCTAAAAGGCGAGCGGAACGAGACGTTTCGACACATCGTGTCCTCAGGGTGAGCTACGTGTTGACGAGAGCTGACAGATCGCGCTGAGAGCTGACAAGTGTTTTGTACGACGCTGCCATGACTTCTCACATCTGTCATGCTTTGTTTTAGACTCGGGCGAGGTAAAGTGCGTCGAGGAGGTCTGGGTTGTTGTTTTGTTTGCACACTTACAGCTTCCTGGAACTTTCCAGCTCTGCTTTGTGCAACTGTCCAGGTGCAATAAGAGTAGCGAGATGATGTAATTATGGTTCCGAGATGTTTGAACGTTGCTAAGCAGCGAATTTGAGGTGAAGTTGGGATATTTTTAGCATTGCTTAAATGTTGCAAAAGCTATCTAACATCCGTGAAATAAACACGCAATAAAGTATTTTACACATGAAACATTAGCTTTATTAGCGGCTAAAAAAACACAGACTATTAACTTCGGATGTACTAATCAGATTTTAACTAGCTAAAGGCATCATCACAAAGAAAAAGAAAACTTGAAAGAAACTTTATCTTTCTTTCTGCTCCAAAAAAAATCTAATTATGTTTTTCATTTTTTTTTTTTTTTTCAATACTGATGACAAAACAGTGCAAAATTTCAAAATTCTTTTCAGGAACTTTTCGTTTTGCTATAAGAGATGCTTATTGCACCTTTAATTGCTTTTCCACCTATATTTATACCTTTAATGCTTATTGTTTAGTGCAGCTTTAATTGCATTATCATTTATTTCCCTTCCACCTTTTAGAACTGTATGAGGTGTGAACGTAAGTATGATTTAAACATACTTATTGCAGCTTTAATTGTATTTTCTTTTCAGGACATTTAAGTATATTGTTAGATTTACTTATTGTGCATCTAATACTTATTGCTTATTGCACCTTTAATCACATTTCCCTGTATTTTCCCCTCATATTCTTTTCAGAACCTTTAAATGTGTGAATTAGAGATACTTATTATATGTTAACTTTATCGCTTATTGCAGCTTTAATTGCATTTTTCAGTACTTCAATTCATTTTCTTTTCAGGACCTTTATATGTGTAGTGCCAGATGCTTATTGTACCTTTAGTGTTGGCTGAGATCTCTTTGTATCGTGTAAATATGTAAACGTCTACGCATTAGTGCAGATTTCATGTACTGCACCTTTAATATCAATACAAAGCTCCTCTAATGAAAATACACGCATTGTCTTTAACACCAGAACTCGACCTTGAAACATTAGCTTTATTAGTGGCTAAAAAACACAGACTATTAACATCTGATGTACTAATTAGATTTTAACTAGCTAGAGGCATCATCACAATGAAAAAGAAAACTCAGAAGGAAGTAGCAGAGCTCTTTGGTGCCTCCGGTGAGCGCAAGTAGCGAGAGCTGTTAGCTTGCTAATGTGACAGCGAAGCTAGTAAATTGATTAGCATTAGTCTAAAATCAAAGGACCAACGTTCACACATATACTAGCTAGCTTGAGAAGCTACATATAGCTACTACTGTTAAAAAAAAAACAATAACTGGTTAGGCCACGCCCACAAGTCACATGAGCAGCTTGTTGTTGGAACAGATTTTTCACCCGGTCTCAGGGGGATCGATATATATGAAGCACCAAGAGTGTAAACACACACGACACACACGCACAAGAAGCGTCTACTGATTAATCAGCCTCGGGACGTCAGGAGGAGTTCCTTCTCAGCAGAGGATGTAATTGGATCTTGGGGAAAATCCGCCTTTTTTTGCAGTATGTACTGGCCTGCGGCAGGCTGGAGCCGGAGAATGATCCGGAAAGTGTATGTTTGTGTGTGTGTGTGTGTGTGTGTGTGTGTGTGTGTGTGTGTGTGTGTGTGTGTGTGGATGTCGTAGTAGGAACTAGAATACACTTTCACACATCCAGACACACACTACACTCCTGTGCTCTTTGATCAGATTGCATTTGCCAGTCTGGTCAGTGGCACGCTTAGCAGCGAGCGTGACAAATATTAATCTCCCATTCCAGGCAGACTCCGGCTCCCATCGCACTCGTGAATAATTCAACAGCACCGATACAATGATGGCAACAGAATGGTAGGGCAGGAAAGGTTGCCTAAGGGAATAAAAGAAAAGTGTATTTTCACTCCATGCTGACTTCGGCGCCAGATATCAGGCCGAGAGAGAGGCGCGCTCTTCGCTGCTGGTTCTGTCCTTCAGATTAACCCTCGTCGTCAGCTCACTACTTAACAACACACTTCCCTTTCAGCTCAGTCAACTCATCAGTCCACTTTTATTAGCAAAAACCCTAATAAGAATTGTCCCTAGCCAAGCTGTCAGTGAGTAAAGAGTAGTTTTCTGATTAGCTAACTAGCTAATTAGACAGGAAGCTAGTCAGTGTATCATAGCAGGAGTCTTCACTTCTACTGTAGCATGTTTGTTTAAGCGGTGCTGTTTTAAACAAAAAAAGAAAACGCTGGGCAAGCTTACTAGATAGCTTTCTGGCTAGTTTGTGCTAGCTAGTAAGCTTTTTAACAACTAACACCGCTGGATAAATAGGGAGGAAAATATTTCCCCTAAGCTAATGAGTGCTAACTTGATAGCTAAGAGCTCAAGTATAGCCTTGTAACCTAGCATGGTGGCTAGCTAACTGTTTGCTAGGTCCTTCTTTTTTGGTAACTAGCATTATTGTTTGCTAAGAATTCTAGCTTGCTCCATAAACAATATCGATTCCTGGGTCATTACAAATAGTTTGTTAGTTATCTGCTAGAAAACTAGCATGGTTTTGAAAATCTGTCTGTCTGTCTGTCTGTCTGTCTGTCTGTCTGTCTGTCTGTCTGTCTGTCTGTCTGTCGTGTTTAAGTCAAATTTAGACCACAATTTCACATCCATCCCACAGAAGATCTTCAGCCTTTTCCTCATACATACCTGGATGAAATCACCTTATCTATGACCCCCAGGGCAGGTAAGGCTAGAGGTCAAAGGTTGCCTATTGTGTCGTTAACATGCCTGACTTAACCTGCACAGCCCTGTGTTTAATTGCCCACTTCAGTGATCGGTTCAGAGGATGGAGAGATAAGCCTGAGTTCATCCGAGCATGCAGGGCTTTCTCCTACAGCTGTCTCTCCATTCCTCGATTATATCTCAGATACACACACACACACACACACACACACACACACACACACACACACACACACACACACACACACACCATCACCACCACCACGCCCCGTTATTTATTCCTCATTCTTTACTCTGTATGGCCTAAAGGGCTGAAAACCTCCATGTGTGCAGCCAGTGGCAAAAATTTGTGCCCCCTATCATGTTTTTTTTCCAATGGATTATTCAATTTTTTCATTCTAAAAATGAATAGAATGAAGTTCCAAAAGAAGTCAAACATTGCTCTCTATTCTTTCCCTTTTCACATATAGTGAATTTTATTTGAATATTTTTTTTCACATTTTTGATTTTTATTCTTTTGTTACATTTTTTTTTTCTTTCCTGGTAACAGATTCACTTTATTTCGCTTTTATACGCAAACATGGCCAAAAAGAATTGGACACGTTACTTATATGACTGACGTATGAATAGTTTATAAATGTAGATTATGAATATGTTCGGTTTCATCTCTAAGATAATAAGTTTCATTTTGAAATGTTACGTGATTGATGGCGTGAGTGTGACGGAGAAGCGTGTTAAAAAACGTAAAGCGTCAAAGAATTTAAAGAGAAAAGATGCTGAAAGGCAACAGATGCTGAGGTCCGTTACTGAGCGGCACAACAGAAAAACACGTCACAGACTGATTTAGTACTCGTGTGTAGATTGTTAGCACTTCTTTTGTTCATTTTATAAGTAATATTTGTAAAACATTTATTTTGAAAAAAAAATTATTAAAATTTTTAAATATTTTGTCATTTTCACAGATTTTCAAGAATAATATTCATTCATTCATTCATTCATTCATTCATTCATTCATTTTCTACCACTTATCTGAACTACATCGGGTCAGGAAGAGCCTGTGCCTATCTCAGGCGTCATCGGGCATCAAGGCAGGATACACCCTGGACGGAGTGCCAACCCATCACAGGGCACACACACACTCTCATTCACTCACACACACACACACACACACTACGGACAATTTTCCAGAGATGCCAATCAACCTACCATGCATATCTTTGGACCGGGGGAGGAAACCGGAGTACCCGGAGGAAACCCCCGAGGCACGGGGAGAACATGCAAACTCCACACACACAAGGTGGAGGCGGGAATCGAACCCCCAACCCTGGAGGTGTGAGACGAACGTGCTAACCACTAAGCCTCCGTGCCCCCTTCTCAAGAATAATATGCACAATAAATAAATAAATAAATAAATAGATAATCACAAACATACATACTGTGCTGATAAAAAAAATATGGTTGATTAAAAAAAATATTAATAATACTTCAGTATCAGCTTCGCTACCAAGCTGTAGTGGGTTCAGTTTCTAATAAAATGGAATTTACTGCTAAGTATTTTTTGTTTCTTTGGATTAGTCTCAGCTCGGTGCTGTGATGAGTCTCCTGATGACATGACTGCGTCCATCAGCCTCCTGACTCTCCACCGCGGGACGACACTTTGTTTGCTGGATTTGTGGAAAACGGGAGACGATCTGACGGTCTCGGTCAAACGCAGTGCACAGGAAATTGAATGTTTATAGGTTGTGTGTTCGCACTGCGCCAGCTGTGTTTGCCTCTCAGACATTAAACGATTGTAAAGCGTGTGTGTGCTGCTTCGGACTGTCTAATGGCCTCTGTGTTTTAGTGTCTGAGTCAGAGGGAGTTCACTGCTGCACCAACATTTATTCAAAAAAAAAAACAGGTTCTTTTCTTTTTACGTTTTTGTGACTTCTGTAGTCTTGTACAGTGGACACACAGTGACATAGTCTTGTACAGTGGACACACAGAGACATAGACGTACAGTGGCCACACAGAGACATAGACTTGTACAGTGGCCACACAGAGACATAGACGTACAGTGGACACACAGAGACATAGACTTGTACAGTGGACACACAGAGACATAGACTTGTACAGTGGACACACAGTGACATAGACTTGTACAGTGGACACACAGAGACATAGACTTGTACAGTGGACACACAGTGACATAGACTTGTACAGTGGACACACAGATACATAGACTTGTACAGTGGACACAAAGATACATAGACGTACAGTGGACACACAGAGACATAGACTTGTACAGTGGACACACAGTGACATAGACTTGTACAGTGGACACACAGAGACATAGACTTGTACAGTGGACACACAGAGACATAGACTTGTACAGTGGACACACAGTGACATAGACTTGTACAGTGGACACACAGTGACATAGACTTGTACAGTGGACACACAGATACATAGACGTACAGTGGACACACAGAGACATAGACTTGTACAGTGGACACACAGTGACATAGACTTGTACAGTGGACACACAGATACATAGACTTGTACAGTGGACACACAGATACATGGACGTACAGTGGACACACAGAGACATAGACTTGTACAGTGGACACACAGTGACATAGACTTGTACAGTGGACACACAGAGACATAGACTTGTACAGTGGACACACAGTGACATAGACTTGTACAGTGGACACACAGAGACATAGACTTGTACAGTGGACACACAGTGACATAGACTTGTACAGTGGCCACACATAGACATAGACGTACAGTGGCCACACAGAGACATAGACTTGTACAGTGGACACACAGTGACATAGACTTGTACAGTGGACACACAGAGACATAGACTTGTACAGTGGACACACAGAGACATAGACTTGTACAGTGGACACACAGAGACATAGACTTGTACAGTGGACACACAGTGACATAGACTTGTACAGTGGACACACAGAGACATAGACTTGTACAGTGGACACACAGTGACATAGACTTGTACAGTGGACACACAGTGACATAGACTTGTACAGTGGACACACAGATACATAGACGTACAGTGGACACACAGAGACATAGACTTGTACAGTGGACACACAGAGACATAGACTTGTACAGTGGACACACAGTGACATAGACTTGTACAGTGGACACACAGAGACATAGACTTGTACAGTGGACACACAGTGACATAGACTTGTACAGTGGATACACAGAGACATAGACTTGTACAGTGGACACACAGTGACATAGACTTGTACAGTGGCCACACAGAGACATAGACGTACAGTGGCCACACAGAGACATAGACTTGTACAGTGGACACACAGAGACATAGACTTGTACAGTGGACACACAGAGACATAGACTTGTACAGTGGACACACAGAGACATAGACTTGTACAGTGGACACACAGTGACATAGACTTGTACAGTGGACACACAGAGACATAGACTTGTACAGTGGACACACAGTGACATAGACTTGTACAGTGGACACACAGAGACATAGACTTGTACAGTGGACACACAGAGACATAGACTTGTACAGTGGACACACAGTGACATAGACTTGTACAGTGGACACACAGAGACATAGACTTGTACAGTGGACACACAGTGACATAGACTTGTACAGTGGACACACAGATACATAGACTTGTACAGTGGACACACAGATACATGGACGTACAGTGGACACACAGAGACATAGACTTGTACAGTGGACACACAGTGACATAGACTTGTACAGTGGACACACAGAGACATAGACTTGTACAGTGGACACACAGTGACATAGACTTGTACAGTGGACACACAGAGACATAGACTTGTACAGTGGACACACAGTGACATAGACTTGTACAGTGGCCACACATAGACATAGACGTACAGTGGCCACACAGAGACATAGACTTGTACAGTGGACACACAGTGACATAGACTTGTACAGTGGACACACAGAGACATAGACTTGTACAGTGGACACACAGAGACATAGACTTGTACAGTGGACACACAGAGACATAGACTTGTACAGTGGACACACAGTGACATAGACTTGTACAGTGGACAAACAGAGACATAGACTTGTACAGTGGACACACAGTGACATAGACTTGTACAGTGGACACACAGTGACATAGACTTGTACAGTGGACACACAGATACATAGACGTACAGTGGACACACAGAGACATAGACTTGTACAGTGGACACACAGAGACATAGACTTGTACAGTGGACACACAGTGACATAGACTTGTACAGTGGACACACAGAGACATAGACTTGTACAGTGGACACACAGTGACATAGACTTGTACAGTGGACACACAGAGACATAGACTTGTACAGTGGACACACAGTGACATAGACTTGTACAGTGGCCACACAGAGACATAGACGTACAGTGGCCACACAGAGACATAGACTTGTACAGTGGACACACAGAGACATAGACTTGTACAGTGGACACACAGAGACATAGACTTGTACAGTGGACACACAGAGACATAGACTTGTACAGTGGACACACAGTGACATAGACTTGTACAGTGGACACACAGAGACATAGACTTGTACAGTGGACACACAGTGACATAGACTTGTACAGTGGACACACAGATACATAGACTTGTACAGTGGACACACAGATACATAGACTTGTACAGTGGACACACAGTGACATAGACTTGTACAGTGGCCACACAGAGACATAGACGTACAGTGGCCACACAGAGACATAGACTTGTACAGTGGCCACACAGAGACATAGACGTACAGTGGACACACAGAGACATAGACTTGTACAGTGGACACACAGAGACATAGACTTGTACAGTGGCCACACAGAGACATAGACGTACAGTGGACACACAGAGACATAGACTTGTACAGTGGACACACAGAGACATAGACTTGTACAGTGGCCACACAGAGACATAGACGTACAGTAGACACACAGTGACATAGACTTGTACAGTGGACACACAGTGACATAGACTTGTACAGTGGACACACAGAGACATAGACTTGTACAGTGGACACACAGAGACATAGACTTGTACAGTGGACACACAAAGACATAGACTTGTACAGTGGACACACAGTGACATAGACTTGTACAGTGGCCACACAGAGACATAGACTTGTACAGTGGACACACAGATACATAGACTTGTACAGTGGACACACAGATACATAAACGTACAGTGGACACACAGAGACATAGACTTGTACAGTGGACACACAGAGACATAGACGTACAGTGGACACACAGAGACATAGACTTGTACAGTGGCCACACAGAGACATAGACGTACAGTGGACACACAGAGACATAGTCTTGTACAGTGGACACACAGAGACATAGACTTGTACAGTGGCCACACAGAGACATAGATGTACAGTGGACACACAGAGACATAGACTTGTACAGTGGACACACAGAGACATAGACTTGTACAGTGGACACACAGTGACATAGACTTGTACAGTGGACACACAGATACATAGACGTACAGTGGACACACAGTGACATAGACTTGTACAGTGGACACACAGAGACATAGACTTGTACAGTGGACACACAGTGACATAGACTTGTACAGTGGACACACAGTGACATAGTCTTGTACAGTGGACACACAGTGACATAGACTTGTACAGTGGACACACAGAGACATAGACTTGTACAGTGGACACACAGAGACATAGACTTGTACAGTGGACACACAGAGACATAGTCCTATACAGTGGAAACACAGAGACATAGACTTGTACAGTGGACACACAGTGACATAGACTTGTACAGTGGACACACAGAGACATAGTCTTGTACAGTGGACACAGTGACATAGACTTGTACAGTGGACACACAGTGACATAGACTTGTACAGTGGACACACAGAGACATAGACTTGTACAGTGGACACACAGTGACATAGACTTGTACAGTGGACACACAGATACATAGACTTGTACAGTGGACACACAGTGACATAGACTTGTACAGTGGACACACAGTGACATAGACATACAGTGGACAGACAGAGACATAGACTTGTACAGTGAACACACAGTGACATAGACTTGTACAGTGGACACACAGAGACATAGACTTGTACAGTGGACACACAGTGACATAGTCTTGTACAGTGGACACACAGAGACATAGACTTGTACAGTGGACACACAGAGACATAGACTTGTACAGTGGACACACAGTGACATAGTCTTGTACAGTGGACACACAGTGACATAGTCTTGTACAGTGGACACACAGAGACATAGTCTTGTACAGTGGACACACAGAGACATAGACTTGTACAGTGGACACACAGAGACATAGACTTGTACAGTGGACACACAGTGACATAGACTTGTACAGTGGCCACACAGAGACATAGACGTACAGTGGACACACAGAGACATAGTCTTGTACAGTGGACACACAGAGACATAGACTTGTACAGTGGCCACACGGAGACATAGACTTGTACAGTGGACACACAGAGACATAGACTTGTACAGTGGCCACACAGAGACATAGACTTGTACAGTGGACACACAGAGACATAGACGTACAGTGGACACACAGAGACATAGACTTGTACAGGGGCCACACAGAGACATAGACGTACAGTGGACACACAGAGACATAGACTTGTACAGTGGCCACACAGAGACATAGACTTGTACAGTGGCCACACAGAGACATAGATGTACAGTGGACACACAGAGACATAGACTTGTACAGTGGCCACACAGAGACATAGACTTGTACAGTGGACACACAGAGACATAGACTTGTACAGTGGACACACAGAGACATAGACTTGTACAGTAGACACACAGAGACATAGACTTGTACAGTGGACACACAGTGACATAGACTTGTACAGTGGACACACAGTGACATAGACTTGTACAGTGGACACACAGTGACATAGACTTGTACAGTGGACACACAGTGACATAGACATACAGTGGACACACAGTGACATAGACATACAGTGGACACACAGAGACATAGACTTGTACAGTGGACACACAGTGACATAGACTTGTACAGTGGACACACAGTGACATAGACTTGTACAGTGGACACACAGTGACATAGTCTTGTACAGTGGACACACAGAGACATAGTCTTGTACAGTGGACACACAGAGACATAGTCTTGTACAGGGGACACACAGTGACATAGTCTTGTACAGTGGACACACAGAGACATAGTCTTGTACAGTGGACACACAGAGACATAGACTTGTACAGTGGACACACAGAGACATAGACTTGTACAGTGGACACACAGTGACATAGACTTGTACAGTGGACACACAGCCTTCAATATTGTGATATGGTGAAATTTGCTCCCTTTATGGAAGGAGTCTCCAGTTCCAGTGCTTTGAACTCAATAAAATGAAAAGTCTGGTCTTATTCACTTTAAAAAAAAAACAGAGAGAAAAAGACATTCCAGAACATTAAATGTAACTTTAAATGGACAAAAAGTATCACTCGTTGTTCATTGCTGAATAAAGATCCATAAATCGTAAAAATCGAACAATTCCGCATATGATGTTAAAGGGAAATAATAAACTTTGGCATGAAGTCCGTTTCCTTGGCAACGCCAATCCTGATCCTTCTTAAATTTCTAAAACAATCAGGAAGACTTTGACAAATGCTCTTCCTCAGGGGAAAGAAGGAAAAGCCTGTGTGATCTAAAGCCCCAGTAAAACACACTCATATGGTTAATGAGGGCCACTTAGGAACACAGTGTGAGCAGAGGTGCAGCATGGGATATGGGTCACATGGTCTCTCTTCGTCTTTATCACAGCAGGAGATAACAAACAGTGACTGTTCGGAAACACAGAGAAAGAGAGACAGAAAGAAAGAGAGAGAGAGAGAGAGAGAGAGAGAGAGAGAGAGAGAGAGAGAGAGAGAGAGAGAGAGAGAGAGCGAGATAGAGAGAGAGAGACTCACAAACACACAGAGAGAAAGGAAGTGAAAGGCAGACAGAAAGAAATAGAGTGAGAGAAGGAGAGAGAGACAGACAGAGAGAGACAGACAGAGCGAGAGAGAGAGACAGACAGAGAGAGAGAGAGAGAGAGAGAGAGAGGTGACAATTGATCAAAGCCACCTTCTCTTTGTTCTTGTTTTATGTTTTGCAGTCGACGTGACCAGATATCGCTGAGTGCAAAAGTTTTTGCCCCCTATGATTTCTACATCTGAATTCAATTAAACAACTAATATTCTACGAGGCTCGTCAATCAAATTAGTGTTTGAAAAAATTTGTGATAGAAATGAGGTTCATAAAATGTATAAGATATCTTGCTTTATTTGTTTGTTTGTTTGATTGTTAACTAAATGCTTTAGGACATGAGATGCTTCATGAATCTCTGGTGATATTTAAGTGTTCTTAAAAAAAAGGCTCTTCTCGATGATGCCATTTGGCTCCTGCAACCATGGAGGTGAAAAGTGAGAGCTGGGGGCTTTTTTTTAACCCCTCCCAGGTGTGGCCTCAGGGTAGAGGTGGGATTCAGAGGGTAATTTGGGCCCCAGCAGCGTTGCCAGATTGGTAGTTTCATCTATATATTTGTCTGTTTGTAAAATCCCTCCAGGCTGTAAAAACTCCTGTAAATTTACTATGACATTTAGGTGAAAAAAAAAATAAAATAAATAATAATAATAGTCATAATAATAATAATTTGATTATTAGTACTTATAACTCATAAATATGCAAAATAATTACATATATACACTGTAAATGTGTATGTATATATTCCATTACACATTTAGTTAATAATGACCTATTCATAACACGTTAGTTATTATTATTCTTTTTGGTTTGTGGACACAGTAATTACATTCTTTTGTGTATTTTAAGTTTCAATTTCGTTTATTTATATTATATTTGGATTAGTTTAGAAAAAGCACAATTTAGAGGTGAAAAGGAAAATCCAATCTGGCAACCCTATACAGTGGTAACATTTACTATGATTCACTTTAAAGAGTCGATTCTTCAGAATCCAAACAATTCAACTGAACCGAACTCTAGTATTAATTCATTAGATTTGTATCTCAGACATATAAAGCATCTTTTACTAAAACTTGCACAAATCTACCTTTAGATTTGGCCTAAAACTTTCTGTTGTAATCGGTTTAATATTTACAAATAACGAGTAAAAAAATATAAAAGATTATTACAAGGCTATTCCGGTCAAATATGATTATTTATTTGCATTTATTTTAATTATTAAAAGAGAATTTAGTACAAAATTGATTCGCGTATCGATTCATCTGACACACCTTCTCAAAACGACTCCTTTCAAACACACAGTAAAAAAAAAAAGAACCGATTCGATCCCGACCGAATCCTAAAAACCAGGGAGGAAGCGGCGCGCGCGCGCGGATGTGAGCCGAACTCTGTTAGACGCGCAACTTTGATTTCTTTAGTGTATCGTGGACAGGGAGCGCGTGCGCGTGTAAACATCTCCAAAGAATAAAAGTCTTTGAGGTCCAAACTTATAACTGAGAAACTTTTTTTTATATAATTTATTTCTTTTTCTTAGCGGAATAAAGTCAGGATGTCTGTAAATGATCATCTCGAGGGGATATTGTCGGATTTTGAGGGTGAGTGTTGCACATTTCATGCAATAAAGGGTTAATTTTCAGATCGTATTTGAATTGAAATGCTAATTGAACAAATGCATGGCATAAAGTGCTTATGAGTTCATGCACACTAGTGTGGAACTTCAGAGGATGTGTTTTGAATTGGTTTTTATTAGGTAGGAAATCATATTTCTTTCCTTCCTCAGGAGTAATTAACTAGACGTCATTCTGTTGAATACAATCAGGCCTCAGAAATACTTCCTGGCAATTATGGAGTCTAATTTTCTCTCATTAAACTAATAACTGTTTATAGATGGCATGCATTTGCCTTGTGTGGTCTGGGCTTGAATAATGATCGGAGGAAACGATGTCTGTACAGACTTTGCATTTGTTCTCACAAAACTTTCATGGGGTTCACACAGTTTTTTTTTTTTTTTGGAGGTCTTCAAAGAAGTTAGAACTGCAAAACAACAACAGGAAAAAAAAAAACCCCAAAAAGATCAGCTTTCCATGAAGCCCAAGCAGAAACACATTCCACCGGTGTGGTGGGACTGTAATTATTTTCCAGATTGGAATTAAGGTTCAGAATCATTGCATTCAACACACACACACACACACACACACACACACACACACACACACACACACACACACACACACACACTTTTAGTGGAAAAAAGAGTGGGGAACCTTCCCCGGTATATTCGTCATGGACCCAGCAGGGTTCTCAGAACAATGGTCTTTCTCTCTCTCTCTCTCTCTCTCTCTCTCTCTCTCTCTCTCTCTCTCTCTCTCTCTCTCTCTCTCTGTCTCAGCATTGTAGTGTTTAGACAGGTGTTGATCTGAGGAGACAAACGAATTATGACCTATTCTTCGGATATATAGGCGTGACCTGCTCATAATACCATCATTATTCCAATAGTTTGACTAAACAGCAGCACTGGAGTACAGAAGCTGCTTGTGGGGATGTTGAGGATTGTGGGAATTGCTGAGTACCGCATTTCTGCCAGCACCCTCGCTATTCCATGCTCAGTTGATCATGCGCAAGTTTTAATGTCCTCTGAATTGTTTAGCGCGATAAGTAGCAGCCCTTTTCAGAGCGAACACACATATCAGATGAGCTTCTCATACCCCCCTGGAGTTGTAATAACATCAAGGAATGCCACTGTGGCCACTGGAGACGCGGAGTCTCCGATGCTCTGGGGGTAGTTACTGTATAAGTCCTTTTTTTTAACTGTTGGATGAATTTTAATGAATCGAGTCCCATCCAAATATGTCATTTTGTTATGGACATGATCTGGAAAGATACATTTATAAATGCTCTAGATTCTTGCATTCTTGTTCCAAGAGCATACACTGGGACAACTGTAAGGTTGTCAAAAAAGGACCTTCTGTAACGGCCACCACTTAGCGCCGTGTTGAAAGGCGTACTGTCTTTCCGCTTTGGTTAGCAATCTTCACACACCCAAACCATGTGATTTAGTGGTCGAAGATGCCACAAGAGAGATTCTGTCGTAATCTGTCTGCTTCACCTCGAGCCTGAACAAGCGGGGTCACTTTTGAACAAGGAGCCAGTGTCCTGGCTGGTGCCTGAACTAGTGATATACAGTGCGCTTGTTCACACTTGATGGACCGCCTGTGTCTTGTGCACATGAGTGGACTGTCTCGGATGTCGTGGTCGGCTTCTGTAGTGGTTTTTGTAGTAGTGTGTCTCATCAGATGATGAGAGTAAAGTCCCTTTTTTGGTGGACCATCTGGAAAACCAATCTATAATTGATGAGTTTAAAGGTATACCCCAGATAAGGCTTGGTCATGTGACCTATGAACACTATGAACGATTAACGATTTTTCGACATCGTATATCCGTAAATCCTGTTCCGTCCGATAATTACTTACATGTAAGAAAACCATAGCGCAAAGTCTGTAGAGATCCAGATTTTCAGCGGTCGCACTACCGACCCGGTAAGTCCTAAAGGTCAAAGATCACATGCTAACTAACCCCAAGGTCTTAAAAAATGAAATAACAAAGAGGTTACATGACTGGCTTCCTTTCTTTCCTCAAATCATTTCATGCATTCCTCACCACAAAGTTTTGGTAGACATTGGGGCCCCAGGAAAGCTTGACTAGATCTGAGGGGTTAAATAGTATGAATGTGTGTATGTGTGTGTGTGTGTGTGTGTAAGCGTATGTGTTTATGGCTGGGCCATTACAGAGGTAATTACGGTAAGCTGCTTCTCTTCATCACTGTAGACTAGACAAGCTGCCTTGCTTCAAAGTGCACTGCAAGCTGTTGTCTTTACACAAAAAAAAAGGTGACTGAGGGAAAATAAGATTAGATAAACGTATTTCAGGATTTAGTCAATGATAGTGATTTATGAATGCTTTCTGAGTTTCAAAGGCCTTGGTTCGGTTATCATACCTTGTATAAACACCTGAAATTGAAGTTCTCAGCAAAGAGATCTGGTGCTAATCTGCTTGTTAGTCCTTCAACCTCTGAACCTTCTCGCCGCTCTTCGACGCGTTGCTCCGCACGTAACACGTAAACGCAGCTTTCCCGTGTTAGCTCATCAGGAAACTCGCAGCAATTTGTCAGAGAGCCAAAAAAAGAGGAAAGTAAGAAGGGACTACAGCCTTTGCAAAGATTTAGAGTGTGTGACAGAGTCTTTAAAAGTGTGAAAGTTTTTTTGTTTTTTGGAAGCCCCTGGGGGCAGAAAGCGCCTGGCCTTTCTTTTGCCTCGCCGCAGCGCTGCAAACAGCGGCTCGGAATTTGACTTCCAGATGTGCCGGAGCAGAGGTGGTCTACTGAGCCGTGTACTGCAAAGGGTCGGCAGAGCGTACCTGTTAGGAATGCAGTAGGGAGAGATGAGAGGTGCCTCCATGGCGAGTCCTGACATGCCCCTCCATGCCTGGCCAACTCACTACTACTCTACTCTACTCTCCATTTGCAGGAAGCATCCAGTTCTTCCCAGATGCTCAACGTCCATGCTTTAGCAGGAATCGTGGCTATTTTGCATGTTTAGTCATAGTAAATCAACCTGACTAGACTTTTTGGACGACTGGAAGATGTTTTGATGCTTGGTATAGGGTATTAATCCATTCTATGTAGCCCCTGAGTACATGTATTATATGCTTTGGTGTCAGTGATGAAGAATGGAAGTGATTACAAATGGCAGCTTTCTTGGGGATTGTACAAGTTTATAGCCAGATGTCCACATGCTCCACTTTTGCTTGATTTCCCCAGGACTCTGTCTCTGAGCTCTTCCCTGGGGCAACCATTACCTTTACACAAGGCCCTTCTACACAAAGCCTGCAGCTCTTAAACATAAACCAAACATCTGACTTGATAAACAGTATGCAATAATATAATACCTACAGTATATGGTTCCTTATCCAGGCGAGAACATGACAAACGTCAGGGAATCTTTTTTATTCTGTCCTCGGGGCACCTCCTGTAAAAGCTGTGCATGACAACCCAATCCACCATGCGCCGTACTCGGCTGTGTCAGTTTGCCAACATTTAACAGCCTTTGCAGAGAAGCCTCGTATGTCAGGAACCACTGTGGGGATTGGCTCTGTCTTGCTGCCAACTGCAGAGTGATAGATGGGAATCTGCTTTTGCTCACATGCAGTTTAACCCAACATAAGATAGGTCTTACCCCCAAGGTCAAATAAGCTCAACAGTGTAGACCAGGGCCTGTATTCATAAAGATTCTTAGTGCAAAAAGTTGCCCATAGTAATTCTTAGAAATGTTGGCATTTCCCATTTGAATTAAAGAGAAGATCCTTGTAAAGATAAAAGTTCTTCACAAAGCATCCTAACCCTTAAAAGAGCTCATAAGGTTATAAAGTGTTAGGAGCAGCGAGGAGGACTTTTAAGAGTTTCTTTACCAGAGGAGAAAATGACTGAAAGGTGAAAAGGGAGAAGAAATGTGTCATGTATATAATATTTAATAAAGATAGTGAGTTAATAAGATGATACAGATTAGATCGTGTAGGGATTATTACTGTAACCAATCATAGTAGAGATAATATCAACGACATTAGCGCGGAAATGTCATCATGGCGCCAAATTATATCGTTTCTACCTCAATTCCTCAATACCTCAATGTCTCCAAAACAGTGCCTCATCCAGACGTATATTTTATTTACCACTGCGTCAAAAACGATATCATTTGTATACTTATACATTATTTATAATGTACAGATGTTAGAACATCGCTAATATGATCGGTCACCAACGTAATCCCTACACCATCTATTCATTTTCTACCGCTTATCCGAACTTCTCGTGTCACGGGGAGCCTGTGCCTATCTCAGGCGTCATCGGACATCGAGGCAGAATAGACCCTGGACGGAGTGTCAACCCATCGCAGGGCACACACACACTCTCATTCACTCACACACACACACACACACACACTACGGACAATTTTCCAGAGATGCCAATCAACCTACCATGCATGTCTTTGGACCAGGGGAGGAAACCGGAGTACCCGGAGGAAACCCCCGAGGCACGGGGAGAACATGCAAACTCCACACACACACAAGGCGGAGGCGGGAATCGAATCCCCAACCCTGGAGGTGTGAGATAAACATGCTAACCACTAAGCCATCGTCCCTACACCATATAGACTCAAATATCTGAACATAGAGACAAAGTGAAGGTTTATAATTGACCAGATTTTAAAAGCGCTCCTTTTTTTCTTAGACAAATTATCACAGTTTTCAAAAGAATGTGTCAACTAGTAACGGGTTAAGCTCCGCCTCCTCTCTAGGATAAAATTTGTTGTATTTTCCTGTCTGAAGATACGATTCATAGTTAGGAATTTTTTTAACTAAGTTAGGAGCTCTCTGAGATCATTATTAGAATCTTTATGAATATGGGCCCAGTTCTTTGGAAACTAGCACAGTGGTGTCAAACACATCTAGCAACCTTCTCATGCTAACTAGAAAGCGGTTCTTCAGCAACTCGACTGTCTCTGTGTTACCAGGTTCTAGTTGTTTAGCTTGCTACTTCATTTAACACATCTGATTCCACTTATTCGCTAATTACCTAGGCTTTTGTTTACTTATTTAGAAATTTGTGTCTTATTAAGTTTTATAGGTCATAGTGTAGGAATTTGTGTCTTATTAAGTCTTATAGGTCATAGTGTAGAAATTTGTGTCTTATTAAGTCTTATAGGTCATAGTGTAGAAATTTGTGTCTTATTAGGTCTTATAGGTCATAGTGTAGAAATTTGTGTCTTATTAAGTCTTATTGGTCATAGTGTAGAAATTTGTGTCTTATTAAGTCTTATAGGTCATAGTGTAGAAATCTGTCTTATTGGTCATAGTGTACTGTATAAATTTGTGTCTTATTAAGTCTTATAGGTCATAGTGTAGAAATTTGTGTCTTATTAGGTCTTATAGGTCATAGTGTAGAAATTTGTGTCTTATTAGGTCTTATAGGTCATAGTGTAGAAATTTGTGTCTTATTAGGTCTTATAGGTCATAGTGTAGAAATTTGTGTCTTATTAAGTCTTATCGGTCATAGTGTAGAAATTTGTCTTATTAGGTCTTATAGGTCATAGTGTAGAAATTTGTGTCTTATTAAGTCTTATTGGTCATAGTGTAGAAATTTGTGTCTTATTAAGTCTTATAGGTCATAGTGTAGAAATCTGTCTTATTAGGTCATAGTGTACTGTATAAATTTGTGTCTTATTAAGTCTTATAGGTCATAGTGTATAAATTTGTGTCTTATTAAGTCTTATAGGTCATAGTGTATAAATTTGTGTCTTATTAAGTCTTATAGGTCATAGTGTAGAAATTTGTGTCTTATTAAGTCTTATAGGTCATAGTGTAGAAATTTGTGTCTTATTAAGTCTTATAGGTCATAGTGTAGAAATTTGTGTCTTATTAAGTCTTATAGGTCATAGTGTAAAAATTTGTGTCTTATTAAGTCTTATAGGTGATAGTGTAGAAATTTGTGCTGACGAAATAAGAGCAGCTCAGACAGATAGTTCCTCAAGGGTTCTCTGGATAATGAAATATTTTGCTTTCAAAAAGGAAGTTATTGTTGAATGACAAACGTCTGTTCTTTAAAACCATTTTTGATAGGTCTGTAGTCCTTCAGCCTTAAACGTAGACACTCCTTACACTATGGAATGTGAGATATTTGATTCTACGGGAAGCGAACCATCAATACCAGTTTATCACAATCTGGCAAGTCAAGTCAAGCGGGTTAAATCCTACCATGGAGTGGGAAGAGACGGGAGTGAGAAATTTTGATCGAATCCAGAGAAATTTTTTTAACTACGCATGTAAACAGAGAGTATCTGGAACTTGTGTGAGAGAGTGCGCGGTGCAGTGTGGTGATGATGGCACGCTTAGCTGCCAGTGTAATTATTTCCTGAGTGTTTGACAGCGTGCCAGTAATTACCTGATACCAGCTCCTCTTTATTTTTGGTGGAAAGGGAGTGCAAGTTTACACTTGCATGTGCTCCTCTGAGAGAGGTCTGTTAGTCGGGCTGTGAGCCATTTAAGTCTTTGAAAAAGCAGTAAGTTAAAGTAGCTTGTAGGTTTTCTTTTTATACGATGTGTTTAAGAATATACATAGTGTCTATATACTGTACACTGGCACTCTGTTTGACTCATTAAAGGTGCCCCTTTGCAGTCCTGGGAATAAAAGTGTGTGTCGCCGCTACAAACAGACAGATGTGTGTCTGCTGAACAAAAGCATTCCCGGTGCTGGAATCCGATTAGCTCTCCCAGCTGTGTGACCGGTGATGGGCGAGTTGAAACAAAGGGGCTGTGGTTTGCTTGCTATACAGAGGAAGGCTGTGAAATGGGATTTGATTTAGTGATTTGACAGCAGCTCTAATTGGCAGTGCACCCTACAGGGAGAAAGCTTTGGCAGATAGGGATCCATATCAGAACTGCTACTCAAGATGGTAGATAGAGGGACGTTTACACAGTGCTGGATAACTGCACCTGAAAGACCAACACAACTACAAGTCTACAAGCGAGCCATCCGGGTATTTGGTTTCGTTGTACTTGCAGAATATAAGACATCCAGCAAGATCAGTAGTGAAAGTATGAATCACAAATGCAGTAAAATCTCTTTCAGCATCAGCTGTTGACCTGCTTCAGCTGTTGCCTTCAGTTGATCTGGTGCCCATGCTAAATATTTTCAGCCACATGCCGCCTGCTGCAGAGATCTTGGGACACTCTTGTTGTCCTCTAAAGGAATTCTGGGTCATGGCGAAAAGGCAGGCGTAATCCAAGCCTTCAGCCTGCGACACCACTACGTTTGTGAATCGGCTCTTTGTGTGCGAGGAACTCCGCTCGTTGCAAAGGGAAAGCCTGGAAAGTCATGTTTGCCCTGGGCTTTGTTGCACAGGCTATGAGAATGAAAGTATTATTCAATATCACGGGTCAAGACATACCATTCGCTCGACACTGTGGACTCTTCTTGCTTTCCCGTACTCTTAGGATGTACCTTTTTTTTATTGCTTACCGTTTACAGTGCTGCTTAAATTATGTAAATTGTACCGTGTATATTTAAGACCGTTTGCAGTTATTTTGATCTCAGCATGGTTGTGTTATTGCAGTAGTAAAAAAGCCCTTTAAGTGATTGCTCCATGCTACTTCATTGTGATTTATCTTAGCGAAACTAGCATTAATCCTGCACTATTTTTACACCATGATGTCACAGCAGCCTCAAAGCTAGATCAAACATCCCACATTGTAATTATGGCTCGACCTTTAACAATGCATCTGACAGAGGAATATTTAGTTAAGCCGTCTGTATAAACAAGTCAGCCTTTTAGTCCGTATAAAAAAAAAACATTTTGAGGAAACGAGTATTAGAGTCGATCCATGTACATTGTGTTCTTTAAAAAATAAGATCTAAAGATAGGATCGACATCCAGAAAAAAAATCAGAAATTTATGATTTATGGTTTGCATTTAGAAATATTGCAGTTGCTGATTTTTGTGCATGTTTTTGGTTTGTTTCTCCACAGCTTTGAAGAGATCCTTTGACATTGATGATGTGGATGAGATCCCTACATTCTCCCCAGCCTCCACAGTCACATCTCCCATTAGCCCAAGCTCCATCCTCAACAAAGCTAACGAGGTGCGTAGTCCAGGTGGTATCGTGTCCCCCAGTTATCGCTCGAGGATCAGTCTTAGCTCCAGCCCTGCTCAGAGCCCAGCCATAAAAAATAGGATGGTGTCAAGTCTGTCCTTTAACCGAGGCACCATGGGAAAGCCCACTATCACCTCTAACACCGGAATCAATCGTGCCTCCTCTTTCCAGAACAAATTCAACCCAAATGGCTTCAATTCATCTTCTGGTCCTGGTAGTGATAATGACAGCCTTCACAGTTCCTCTTCCAGCCTGGAATACCAAGCCTCTTCCAAAATGAGCTCCTACACAAGTCCTCCGCAGAGCCCCATGGGAGTAGGTGAGTACAAAGCCCAGCGCTTGGGTAGCCCTGCCTTGAAGAAGTTTTCCTCCCATGGCAACATGTTTCATTCAGAGCTGGAGGGACCTCTGGTGATCCCCACAGAGCCATTAGGTATCAGCCATGGTTCTATGCCCTCACTGGACCTTCAGATGGCTGAGAGTGGCGGAATAAGACGTGTAGTGACCCCGGGAGCAAGATACCCCAGCTCTGCTGTTACTTGGAATGCATATCGTCTACAAAATAATGGCAATACTGGGAAAGATTCATTCATCAATCACCAGCCCCCTAAAACCAAAGAGCCTGCCCGGCTCAATAAATTCCCTCTTGATCTCGACAACCTTGTGGTCAAACCACAGACAGAGAGCCCTGTGCCACCAAAGCCTCCAGCAAGGTTACACCCAGTCTCCACCAGCCCTACTATATCTGAAAGCACCTCAGCTTCCGTCAGTAGCTTAGACAGTGCGGATCTACCCATGGTTCACACCTCCACTTTGGAGAAACAAGAGCTGGACACTCCTTCAGGAGCCATCCCAGTGCCAGACATAAGTGAGTCCCCTGTCCTTCTGTCCCCTGCCCAGACCCTTCGGTTTAATATGGTGTGTCAGCCTCAGATGGGCCAGCTGGCTCCTGCAACATCCCCTCTACCCACACAGGTGAACATCATCAGCAGTCCTGCACAAAACGAGCCTCAGGCCAAAGACAGTGTAGGTTCTATTCTACAGAGGATTGCCTCTTTCTCCAGAGTGGAGGTTAAAGCACCAAAGCCCCACCCGAGCTCTGTCACCCCCATCAGCAATGGTCTCAAGGGAGAGTCCATGCCAGATCAGTGCAAAGAGCTCAAGCGATCTGAAGGTATGCTTTGTTTGTAATGTTTTTGCTAAAACAGATACGTTAATTTGTATTTGTTAGATTTTATTAATTTCGGTACAAATTCTGCTTAATGTATTTTCTAAAGGAGGTCACTAGTGAAAAAAAATCAGGGAATGAAAGATAGTTGTGGTTGAATACATTTTGGTTCTCATAAATGCCAATGTTTGGAAGAAATACTATTTAAACGATGGGTTTATTTAACCTTTGCACAATATAAACGCTATTTCTGGTACCTGTACTTAGCATTTACTTAAAGGGCGAAATATTTCTTTCATAGGGAATACCATTAGTTATATAAACAACCCGGTGGAAGTCTGGAAGCAGGGTTCCAAGTGCTGCTTTCACCACAGCTGTCTTTTCCCATCCATCTCTTTACCATCCAGCAAGGGAATAGGAAAAAAAATGAGTGTGAGGCAGAAAGAAAGAAAGAAAAGAATTCCTGGCATATCAACAAATAGCCAAGTGCAAACAGTGATAACAGTGCAGGGAGGCCTGTCATCACTGCCTATCCTGTACAGGGAACCCTGTCAGCCACAGTAATGCAGAATCCTGCCTCGGGCTGTTGAGTCAGGCCGTGTTTATTGAACAGACTCTCAGGTGTGCTGCCTGAGCCTCACCATGGCCCGCATCCCTGTTCAGCACGGGGATCAGCACAAGCCACCGGAAGCATTGACACTGTAATTTACCGGCTTTGTGGTCTGACTGGCTTAAACGTGTTGTCCGTTTGAGACTCGGGCCGTGGCCTGAGGAACATCAAAGGAAGCGGAGTAGAGACATAGTGGCCAAGTGTGCAAAATTACAGTCCTGGCAGCATCCCTTGGGTCAGGACATCTGGGTCTTTGAAAAGCTGCTGATGGAAACAATATGTGCTAACAAAGAGCTGCATCATGAAACAAAGAAAAGTTAGCATTAATAAAGGCAGTGAGCATCAGAGCTTGCTGGGGTTATCTAGAACCAGAACAGCATGCGTGGGTGGTTTGGTTTTGCCTGGGGTTTGTTTAAAATGGGATTAGACAATGAGAATTGGGAGGGTAGAAAAGGATGCAAGATCATTTGGCTGGGGCCGAGGAGGAAACGTACTTCTTTCCCACATGGTATGTGTTTTCCTTTCCCAGTTTGTTTGCCCCCTCCCTCCTCCCTTCCTGGAATGGGAGGAACGGGGTGTTTTCCTGAATCTGTACAAATGCCTGGCGCTATGTTTAGTTGCCCCAGATCCTCCATGTGCAGTTTAGTCTACAACCTTTTTTAGGATTAGACTAACATTGAAGCAGCAGTTTTTTAATTAGAATTATTTTGACATATTTTGTCTCGTGACATGCCTGTTGTTTTACTGAGGTAAGAGGAGGGGGTTTAGACCCTACTCGGGAAACCGCTCCCTGGATCGCGGTAGGGCTACGGGTGGATATATTCTTGTTCCGACTCCAAAGATCTCAGATGTCATTGATGTGTACCACATTCCGTGGGTCAAGTGTTATCCCGAGTGTGGTATCTTTGGGTTTCCTCTTCTGCTTAAATATTTGGCCACGCAACGCTAACAGATGTTCTGGTGCACCAACGGGAAAATGCCACATCTTGTTTTTCCATGACTTGATTTATATTTTAAATAGAATCGCTTGCACCCATTGTTTAGCAGCATGTGGTGATGTTCCTCAACTTCCTGTGATAACATGGAAAAACAGATCATTCAAAACCTGACACTGTGTAAACTCTGAGCCAGGGCATTTATCTGCTCTGTCATGCGGTGTTGTCATGCAGAGGTCTGTGGAAATCCTGAAACAGCTTCTCAAACCCCAGAATGATAATCACACTGGGCTCCCTCATAATACATGCTCTGATAATTACTATGCCACTCTCTTGCTCTATGACAATAAGGGGCAGATTTTTGTGGGGGTCTGATCTAGTTACTGTAGCTAATACTGTAGCTAATACTGTAAAAATAATTACATTTCAGAGAACAAACAGAAAGCAATTCATTTCAAAGAGGCTCCGTTTATGTTTTTAAGGAGATACTGCGTTGTTACGGACAAGCCCTTACGATCGACCATAAAGTCTTGCTAATTCATGTTACCCTTCCTAAATTGTTGTTTTGCTCAGACTTCCTCTGACGCAAAGGTGTTTTGCTTCCTAATAAAAAAAAGGGATGAAAACAAGAACTAGCCAAAGGGCTTTCCTCCCCTTCCTTTCTTAAACCGAGAGATATACCATTAAACCTACCACAGAATTTGATCATTTGCTAGGTACAAAGCATTACCGCTGGAGACTTCTTCGTAAGTCTCCAACGATTACACACGTTTCCACATAACGTGTTTAATATTAGTCCAAGTTTCATAACCTATAGAATCCTCTATACAAGTCCTATGATAATTTTAAGAGGAAGCAATTCACAAGCTTTTATACTTTTAAGCATCAAATGTGACTGTAGTGATTCATGATCTAATTACCTAATTAACTGCACAGAAGAAACTTATGAATTGCTATGACTTTGTTACAACATTTGTTTTTGTAAAATCTACAAATTTGGCGAATTAAACACACAAAAAATATCCGGATTGTCTGACCAAATACAAGAGCTTGTCTTGTGAGAACGTTAGGATTAGTTGACAATTTTTGTACCTAAAAAATAGAAAAATCAGGATTGACTGAAAAACACCAGTATATACAGTATTGTGAGTAAAATAGCCCCCTAGATTAGCGTTTAGCATGTGTGGAAATCAGGGGCTTGAGTCTGGTCCACTCATCAAAAGTAGTAAAGCATAAAACATCTAAAAAGTCATTTTAGAAAACGACCAGAGATCGGTTTCTTTCTTTCTTTCTTTCTTTCTTTCTTTCTTTCTTTCTTTCTTTCTTTCTTTCTTTCTTTCTTTCTTTCTTTCTTTCTTTCTTTCGAACATCATGTCCCCACTTGTCTGTGGGCTCTTTGCTCGCTTATGTGGTGCAATTTATTTTGCGTTTAATGACAGTGATTTAAAGAATAAATTCTTCCCAAGCAGATGTTTGAGGCCTCTCCTCTATTGTCCCCCCTCCAGCTTAGCTTACAGAAAGTCTGAAGGAGCTTCTGTTAGCGTCTTAAAGAGAGCCCTGTTAGTTTTTCTAATTGAGAAGCTCGTGGATTACAAATCCGGCAGCGTGGCTGAGCTAGAACGCCGATCAACAGGGAGTTGTTCTCCGTCATGCTAGTGGTGCCGTTTCCACTGCTAGATTCGGAGCAATGTGTTTCCTCAGCCGATAAGACAGCGTTAGCCAATGAATGCAATCTTATCAATGGTGTCTACGCCAGATTTGTTTAAGAGTCTCATTTCATCGTGGGAGTCCCGATTCTTCTCTCCAGGAGCGGTCGATGCTCTCTAACCTGATGGTATAAGATTAGGAAATGGTAAGGAATGTACAGGATGGAATCGGAGGACTATACTTGGGCCTTGGTGTCATTCACATGCTAATTACTTAATTATTTTATCAAGGATTTGCACTAGTGGGTGTGGCTTGTTTAGCATATGTGTTTAGAATGCGAAAAAAAAAAGGAATAAACCGTAAATTTGCCCCAAACATAACATGAACCTAATTAAAATTTCACACACTCTCCAAAATAAAAGCCATTTGGTAATTATCTTTGTAGCTTCATTATGTCTTTATAACATTAATAGAATTTGGACCACAACTTTAAAGCTTTGCACTAAAAGACATTTAAAGGTATAAAACACACATTTTTTGTATCACCTCAACAACAGGTGAAAATTTGTATCTTGGTCCTTTTCTTTACACTCGATTTCATCCTAGATATGACCTTTTGGTCAAGTGAAGATTTAACATAAATCCAATTTGAGGGTAGATGCATTAAATCATGCCGGCTGCATTAAATCAGCAGACGTGAGTGAGGATTAACACGAAAGGGAACAAGAGAGAGAGAAAAGAAAAGAGGGAAGAACATCCCCGTGGGTCACATTTGACCTCTTGTAATGTTCTCGCAGTGGAAAGAACGGCGAATAGGTGAGAGACGAGCGACGATCACACTTCACGCGGCGTCTTCCGACTCTTAATCATCCTCAGGCGCAATAAAACTACGGTTTGTGGCTATGTGATGGATCTGGCGTTAGTTTTCTTGGTTTTTCCATGGAAAATAAATTCTTGTTTGTGTCATTATTATTCCATCGTCTGCCTGCTGCGTATTAAAGCAAAAGAAAAAAAATGCTGGTTTCACAAGCGGAATTTTGTGTTAAAGGAGAAAAGGAAAAAGAGTGTGGGTTGGGACTAAAGAGGAATGACATTGCGGTTCTGTGACCTCGTGTCACCGGATTTGTGTGTGGGGGATGCTGGGGGTAAGGGTTTGTAGGGTAACGGCTTCCATTTTGTCTTTGTTTACTTCAACTCTTCTTCCCAGAAGCCAGAAAAATGGAATTGGTGTCCTCAGGAAAGAGTTTCTATGTCAACAGCTCTCGTTTTTCTCATCTAAAAACAAACAAATTAAAAAACACATAAAATCGCTTATTATTTAAAATTTACGGAAGGAGTCTCCGATATTGGCGTTAAAGGTGAAGCTGGAAGTAATTAGAATTTTTTCTGAAAACACCAACTCTTTTTATAGAAATTTATTTATTTATTTATTTATTTATTTATTTTATTAAATGGAAGTGTTTACTGAAGAAAATTTAACTTTGAACTAAAGATTGTTGCCGGAAAAACCCCCAACCCTCGACAGGCCACACCCACAAACAACAAATACATAAAAAACAAAGTTGTAAACAATTATTACAGGAGATTGGCGTGCTAATCTGTTTAGCTAGCTTTATAAATTTGTTAATGTTGTTAATGGAACAAATCTCGGTTGTTTTGCTGATTTGTTTTATTGTTTTTATTGATTTCTTTTTTTTTCTTTTGCCTGCCTGTTAAATAATTTCAATTATTATTTAAAATCTACGGAAGGAGTCTCGACTATTAGCGTTAAAGGTGAAGCTGGAAGTGATTAGAATTTTTCTGAAAACACATCAAATCTTTTTAGAAGATATAGTTAAAGAATATAAATCAGTTTTACAGCCTTTCTGGCACTTTTTGACATGTCGTCAGTTTAACACTTATTTTAATGCAGATTTTTGGACTGGTGTCAGCTCTGGTGTGTTTCCCGACCTCGTCGACATGCTGTTTTTTTGTTGTGGAAACAGATCGGCTGTGTAGCACGTTAGATGTGGCATTCTTTGATCAGGATATCACGTATTACAAACCATCAGAGACAAAACCCAAAAGCCTTTAACTCAAATCCGTCCCCCGGGGCCTGAATTCTTCCAAGCCTCGATGATTTTGGAAACGTTGACGGGTAATGAAAAATGTGACGATTTGACTGGATTAATTAATTTTGGATGGAAGAAGTTTCCTGCCTGAGAGGGATGTATGCAAGTCGCGTTCAGGCTGAAAAGCTTTGCTTAAGCGGACGGGTCTTTCATAAGTGAAGGCCTTTGTGAACATGAAGCTGCCTCGTTCTGCTGCAGCTGACTTTCGGTGTGCATTTTTTTTTTCTGAGAGGTTTGTTGAAATTGGAGCCATTCCTAAGTAAACGCATGCCAAGTGGGCTTAAGAGTGCTATTATTTACGCACACGTTGCGCCTAAGCCACGGACTCGGCATCGAGGGAATCTTGAGCAGAAAGTACAGTGTAGATCATCTGAGGAAATAAAGGAGAAGTCAGTGGTTAAAGTCAGGAAGGTTTTAATTGGGAGCGAGAGAGGAAGAGCTAACAGGGTTAAGTTAGCTTAGCTTAGGGATTAAGCTAACGTTATTCTGGTGTAAGTGTGGTTTAATTTATGTAGATTTTTTTTAGATTTTAGATCAAACATCAGGACATCTGGGATGGGGTAGTTTAGTGGTTAAGGCGTTGGGCTAACCATCACATGGTTGTGAGATCAAATCTCAATTCCACCAAGCTGCCACAGCTGGGACCCCTGAGCAAGGCCCTTCAGCCTCAGTTGTATAAGAGGAAATGAAAATGTAAGTCGCCCTGCGTGAGGATGTTCTGCCAAACGCTGTCAAGGTAAATGTCGGCGTTTCGTGTGATGTCATCACAACACAAATTCAGCCCAAACACATTTTTAACTACAGCATTCACCAAAAAAAAACTCAAAATACTGCTAGTTGAATTCTTGATTCTGATTGGTCAGAAGCTGCCATCAGTCAACTGCCGGACAAATCGAAATCACTCTGCACAGCGCTGACACTAGACACTCCTCACCTAAATTATTGTCACAGTATAAATTATTTTTAATCCGATTACGTTTACCGTCCTAGTGAACAAGCAGTTACTATGGAAACCATTTACATTTTCTCCACCAATCAGAATCCAGAATACACGTAAATAAAAACTACCCGATAACGGAAGAATCTCGTGAGGCCGCGGTAGACTGCAAGGAAGCAGCCAATCAAATTAGTGCACAAAACTAGTGGTAATAGTGGATTAATAGGTTCGTTCCAAACATGTGACAGCGATGAGCTCATCGTTCAGGTGCTGGAGCTCTGCTTGTGATTTATAGCACCTCAGCGTTAATGTGTGCTTCTGCTGCCGTTTTTTTTTTCTGCCTGCAGCGTTTTCCTGATCCGTCCACGTCGTTCCTGTGCTAGAACGTAGCAGGGCCGTGCACGCGTGTGTGTGTGTGTGTGTGTGTGTGTGTGTGTGTGTGTGTGTGTGCATACGCCTTACGGTCTGGAGTTTATGATCTAGTGCAAGCCAAAGCTCGTTTCTGCTGTGGATTTATAACCCTCCAGTTCAACAGCTACTTCATTCACAAATCTATACTCAGGTGAGGAATATCAACAAGGTGACAAGCGCAGGACAAAGAATTTATTGCGGTACGCCATAAATATTCCAAATTCCTTCTCAGGATTCTGTCAGGACTCGGGACTCAGGTGATCATCTGGAATGTCGATGTTCATAAAAAAAGAACGATTTGGTTTTGTTTCCAATGATCGCACAATGATTTATTTTAAAAATGTTGTTTTTTTTTCTGTTTCTTTTGGTCTCCTGGACATTTGAAAATCTTGAAATTCTAAACATTTTAGGAGACTTTTCTAACCACCGTTGCTTACTGTTTACTCATTAGGAATAAATTTCAATTTGATTGATTTGATATTGTTAAAAGGGCTCAATATATAATTGAAATAAACTAAAAAACAGCAGTTTAGTTTTTGAAAACAAACTCCAAATTTGTTTTCGCGAGAATTTTTATTTATTTATTTATTTATTTATTTATTTTTAGAGGAAGCCTTTACTGAAGAAAATTTAAGCTTGAACTAAAGATCGTTGTCGAAAAAAAACCCTGACCCTGGACAGGCCACACCCACAAACAACAAACACATAAAAAAACAAAGTTGTAAACAATTATTACAGGAGATTGGCGTGCTAATCTGTTTAGCTAGCTTGACAAATTTGTTAATGTTGGTAATGGAACAAATCTCGGTTGTTATGTCGATTTGTTTTATTGCTTTTAATGATTTATTTTGTTCTTTTTGTCTGGCTGTTAAATAAATCTCATAGAACATGAAGGTGCAACAGCTAAACAAGTCAGTTTGCTAACTAAACAGTAGGAAGCGGAGCAGTTCATCTTCCTCATGAACCTGTGACACCCATCTTCCCATTTTTGTGGCTAATCAGGCTAATCCTTGTGCTCAAGTTTGACCATTTTCAATGGACACTTCTGCACTTCCTCAGTGCAGAAAGTTAACTCATTACATCGAGGCCCGGTGTCGGGCTCAAGTTGGGCGTCACAAATGTAATCACACCCCCAGACACTGTAATCAGAGAACGCACTTAGCACTAACTGGATAAGTGCATCCACCACGTCACACCACGTAGCGCCATTCCTCTGGAATGACGCACCGACCGTAGGTGCCGCGTGCTAGTCGGCGACGAGCGCTTGACATTTGCTCTTTCTGAAGGAAGTGACCCAAAACAACAATGCGCTCATTGTTTTGGTGGTACAGTGAGACTGAAAACACAAACAACATAGTGAACTTTCTGCACATTCATTTAGCTTCCTTTCTCATTGAAGTCTGGTCTTTTGTCCCGGTCTTCTCGGGCGTTTCGACTTGCTCGCAGTTTTTCCCTGCCCTTTGTGAAAGAAGGTTATCTTAATTATCATGACGTTGATAAATGAACTCTGCTGCAGTTTAGATTCGTGCTAACGTAAAAGTCTAAACAGAAATGGCAGCCACAGGGTGACGGTCGAACTCTGTGGACGGACTGTTTATCCTCCAAACGTAAAAAGCGCTTATCTTTCAGGCCCCGTCATTTAAGCTACTTGACATTCTTCCTGAGTCTCTATTAGCCTCAAAGGCACCATATCTTAATAAACAGGAAACAATAAACACTGAAGTTTCTTCTCATAGCGACGGTTCAAAGCGGCTCGGGGCTAATCAGAGAGGTGCGATGCGTTGTTTGACAAGAAGGATGCTACGTGGCCCAGCTGTAAAGCAGGAAACGTGTGCTTTTGGTAAACGTTCAGCGTCTTCTGTGCGTCTTCTTCTTGTAAACATTATGAGATCACGTCAGTGTCCGGGGCTGAGGTTCTTTACAACATTGTAGCAAGGTTGAAGGTCATGTTTTGTTTTTGAACAGTTAAAAGCCTGCCCTCTGCTTGTAACCCGGATCTTAAATTCATGATGTTTAAATTTTTATCCAAGGGAGTTTTTCCCAGGGCGCAAAACCTAAAACAGGAAACAACAAAAAGACAGCAAAACATTTTCTGCTGGACCAATCACCATATTTTAGGTTCAAGATCCAGGAAGTGATTGCTTTACCGCATATGTTTTGCCACATGGTATCCCACAATGCACTGAATTTGATCAGAAAATTGGTTTTGATTAATAAACTATTAATTATAAAATAAAGTTTTCATATCAATAAAAGTTCAGGATATCGACATAATGTATATTACAAAAAAACATATATATTTTAAAAATTAAATATGAGAATAATTGCAAGATTGTTACCATAAAAGTATCAGGAAAAAAAAATTACTAATAAAAACAAACATATTATTATTAATAACAATATTATTCAATAAGCAAATTCTAAGTGAATTGATTGTTTTGCGTTTTGAGAATTTATGCAGTAAAAGCAAAAATAATTGAAAATGAAAATAAATATTTTTTGCACAAATAAAACAAAAGAGGGGGGGGCATGGTGGCTTAGTGGTTAGCACGTTTGCCTCACACCTCCACAGTTGGGGGTTCGATTCCTGCCTCCGTCTTGTGTGTGTGTGGAGTTTGCATGTTCTCCCCGTGCCTCAGGGGTTTCCTCCGGGTACTCCGGTTTCCTCCCCCGGTCCAAAGACATGCATGGTAGATTGATTGGCATCTCTGGAAAATTGTCTGTAGTTTGTGAGTGAATGAGTGTGTGTGTGAGTGAATGAGAGTGTGTGTGTGTGTGTGATGGGTTGGCACTCCATCCAGGGTGTATCCTGCCTCGATGCCCGATGACGCTTGAGATAGGCACAGGCTCCCCGTGACCCGAGAAGTTCGGATAAGCGGTAGAAAATGAATGAAGGAATGAATAAAACAAAAAAGTGATGATGTGTAATTCAATTTGCATAACCAATCAGCAGCGGACAATACTGCTTGCCCCGCCCCAAAATACAGTGCGTCTCTGCTGACGTTGAAAAGAATACGTTTCGGTAGAACCTTTAGCACCTTGAATCTTTTTTTTGTTCCTTTCAATATTTTGGATTTCTTGATGTGCTTGACAATCCTTGCCCAGAACACACACGGCGGATTTGACACAATTTCCTAAAGACGATGTACTTACACTTTTTATGAGCTGATTTCTGCCGCCGGCAATGAGATTTAATGAGTTTTGAGATTCCAGCAGATATATCGAGTTACGGCACAGAAACACACGGCTCGTCAGTTCCCACATTGCTGCAGCTGTCTCAAACACACACACACACACACACACACACACACACACACACACACACACACACACACACACACACACACACTTATTGTATTGTACTACATGAAAAAAAAGTGAAAAAAAGAAGACTTTTCCTGGGCGGCAGCTGAACTCTGAAATCCTATTACAGAAGCTTTTTATATGGTTTATTTGCAAACAATCGTATCTTTGTACGACGTGGCCTCTGAGCTAATAAAACAGTATCAGACGACATCACGGGTGGATTGTCTGTGTGTCATTTACAGTCTTTCACCTCCATTTATTAACTCTTATTCTCTATCCAACAGCATGATCCAGTCAAAACTGACATCTGTTTGTGAGTCCGAGTGTTTATGATGCTCGGCTTTGTGCTGGATGGGGATCTCCCTGAAAGGAAGGAAACACATGTACTTTAATGAGGATGTGTATTTCCCCTGCTTGAAAAGCTATTAAAAACCCTGCCAAGGGTATAAACATTAAACGATAAGCTGGATCTTTAATGTTAACACACGTGTGGAAGGAGTGTGTGTACACAGCTGACTGAGCACTTCCTGAGGAAATGGACTGCATGAGAAGGCAGCAGAATTAGAATTATCCATATAGTGAGTTTTTTTTTAATGATGCAGCTAATGAAGGGCTTACAAATAATCTACCAGTCAAACGCTAAGATAGGAAGTGAAATATAATAAATCGAGTGAAAGCTAACCTGGTGTGTGAAAGGTAATCTAGTGTGTGGAAGGTAATCTAGTGGGAGAAAGGTAAGATAGAGAGTGGAAGGTAATATAGTGTGTAAGTGCATGGTAATAAACAGTAATCTAGTGGGTGAAAGGTAATCTAGTGACTGGAAGTTAATCTAGTGGGAGAAAGGTGATCTAGTGACTGGAAGGTAATCTAGTGACTGGAAGGTAATCTAGTGGGAGAAAGGTAATCTAGCGAGTGGAAGGTAATCTAGTGGGATAAAGGTGATCTAGCGACTGGAAGGTAATCTAGTGACTGGAAGGTAATCTAGAGGAAGAAAGGTAATCTAGCGAGTGGAAGGTAATATAATGGGTGAGTGGAAGGTAATAAACAGTAACCTAGTGGGTTAAAGGTAATTTAGTGACTGAAAGGTAATCTAAAGGAAGAAAGGTAATCTAGCGAGTGGAAGGTAATCTAGTGGGAGAAAGGTAATAGTGACTGTAAGGTAATCTAGTAAGCGGAAGGTTATATAGTGGGTGAGTGCAAGGCGATAAACAGTAATTAAGTGGGTAAAAGGTAATCTAGTGACTGGAAGGTAATCTAGTGGGTGAAAGGTAATCTAGTGACTGGAAGGTAATCTAGTGGGTGACAGGTAATCTAGTGACTGGAAGGTAATCTAGTGGGAGAAAGGTGATTTAGTGACTGGAAGGTAATCTAGTGGGTGAAAGGTAATCTAGTGACTGGAAGGTAATCTAGTGGAAGAAAGGTAATTTAGTGAGTGGAGGGTAATCTAGTGGGAGAAATGTAATGGTGAGTGGAAGGTAATCTAGTGGAAGAAAGGTAATTTAGTGAGTGGAAGGTAATATAGTGGAAGAAATGTATTGGTGAGTGGAAGGTAATCCAGTAAGTGGAAGGTAATATAGTGTGTGAGTGCAAGGTAATCTGGGAAGTAAAAAGCAGTCTAGTGGTTGAAAGGTAATCTAGTGAATGAACAGTAATCTAGTGGGTGAAAGTAGTGAGTAATATGTAATATGGTGAAAGTGAAGTTAAAGTAAATTGAAAGTAACCTAGTGAGTGAAAGCTGATCTAGTGGAAAATCTGTCAGTTGTTTAAATTTGATTGTTGCAAAGCTATAATAAGTATAGAGTGCAGATTTAATGACTTAATGCTAATCTAGAGTAAAACCTATCATGGTAAACTAATAAACAAAAAGGACTAACTGGAAGCTAACATAACTAAACTAGTCTAGATTATTTGCACCATAATTTTCCTCACCGTAAAATGTGAACGATAACCAAACACACCGTTTTCCTTCCATTCTTTCTGTTTCCAGGTGCATATCAATAGATGATCTTGCACCATCAGGTAGTGGTAGCAGATGAAGGATCTCAGTATGAGTGGGTGGAAAAAGAAAAAAGAAAAACATACCAAAAGCTCCACCTCTTTGATCAGATTATTTTTGCTCTCCGGTTTACACCAACGTTGCCCGGAGCTGCAGCTAAGACAATTGCCACATTGTACATGCAAAACAAATCAAACATTGACCCATTTAATCCCACTTAGTATAATTATCATTTATAGAACGTGATAACGGTGAACAAAAATGCTCTTTCATGACTGAATCACATACATTCATAAGCACTATTCGGACGGGACTAGTTTTACGTGGGGACGTGGGGTAATGCAATTTTACCTCAGGACGTCTGTAATATTAATTGGCCAATTCGCACGGGACAAGACATCTCAGTAAAACTAGCAGAAGTGGGAAGGGTAACTCGCTTTACGCACCACAGTAACCTCCTTGTTGTCATGTGCGTATGATGTTGCTTCCCGTTATCACGTGCGCAAACAGACAACTTGGCGCCTCCATGCTTGAAAAACGCGCCAAAAACTACTTTTAAACAGGAAATGACGAAATTTTACCGTACATATTTACAGCGGGTCTATTCGGACGGGATCAGTATTACCTGAGGTAATTTTTCCGGACCTTTTTACAGAAGGTAAAAGTCGCCGTAATCTTTACTGACATTGTCTGTAATGATTACCGAGATGGCACATTCGGACAGGACTAAAATCACAGAGAAGCTCTGGTAATAATTACTTTACCCCCACGTCCCCACGTAAAACTAATCCCGTCCCGAATAGGGCCTTACTTGCCAGAAGTGAAGCTGGAAAAATAAGTTGTTTTTATTGAATTTTGCTGAAGTAAATTCTCCCCTGCTTGGGCCTTTCTATACAGAGCTTTACTACCCTGTCAGTAAAAAGGCACAGGTCTTTTTTTTTTAAACCCTGGACTTAGAAGATTGCCTATCTCATTAGCATACTTTATTAATGACAACCGAGCAAGCTACGCTAACTCTGTTTTTGTGTGTGTAAATGATTTCTAATCAGATGAAGGCTCTAGTATAAAGAACTTCTTTCTCTGGGTTTAGAAACAAGCGACGAAGCTAATGCTCATTTCACAGGAAGATTAATTGAGCCTTCACTGCACCTTTGATACTCCCTTTCCAATTCAGGTGCCCTCCTGCAGGCAGATAAGAAGGGTACCGAAGACGAAAGAAGGAGCAGCATGTGATAAGATAAGGAATCAGCCCCAGGCTGATGATGGCGATTTATTTTCTCCTGTTTTGTGTTTGGAAAGAGGGAGTGGTGTGTGAGTGTGAGGCTGTTGAAACTGGAGCTTTTGACCAAAAAGAAGGAAGGAGAGTCCGGAGGTTGGGGGGTGCTTGGCGTTCTCCATGCATCTGGTGGTGGGATCCTGTTATTGTTTTTAGGGAAGGAAGGCTCCAGATCCATGGGTCCTTGACCAATTAGTCACTCCTGCATGGAAACAGAATTAGGATGAGGCTGTTTTGTCCACTTTGTGGGAAGAAATCTGTTCCGAATAGGAAACAGTTATGTCCTCCAATGTAAGTCGTATTAATGTCATTTGCTTTTAGGTTAATTGCCATCAGATTGCTCATAATGTATTTTATTTCATTAAATGTTAATAGCTCCTTGAGTTCAACCCTTATATATATGCCAAAACTTGTGTTTAATTGGGTTATAAAAACAATGCCCAGTTTTTCTTTTGTAAGTTTTTATGGCCTTTTCTTGCATGAGGTTGCTGTTTTGAAACAGAACATGAGTAAAGATTAGCTTTAGGAAGAAAAGCTGCTAAATGCATTTGACCCACTGACCATGGTGGACCACCTTGTGCAAACATAGCTGGTATGTGAGTCTGTGTGACTCTGGGAATGCCGTATATTTCCGACGGACCTTTCAAACATAAGTCAATCCCCCACCTAAAAACACTGAATTCGAATTTGTACAATTCAGAGCTGCTTCCCTTCAGTTGAAGATTCTACTGTGCAGATAAAGGTGTGTATTTCTTTCCTTGGAAGATTGTCAGAAAGGAACGGCGCCTTTTGCTTTGGTAGTATCGAGTTCCGTACAACTTCCTGAGGAATTGGAATTATCAACATATTGGGCCAAGACATGAATGGCAGCTTGGCTTTCCCACCTAGCTCCAGGCTGGAAAAGTAACCAGATCAACAAACCCAATCTGGGGAGCATCTCCCACTTTCAGCTAAGGTTACACTTATAGCCAAGAAATTGTGGAATCTAATTTCTGCAGTTTTGTCATTTTTTAGGATTTGGTCTGGGTAAGAAATTTCCTTAAAAAAAAAATTTCGACAGTACTAGTAATATCTTACAACGTAATATGTTACATGCACCAAATAATTATAGCATTGTGGTACCAATAGGGATAATTTGGGATGAGTCTAAAAAGATAGGTTAGAATACCTTAAAATAATTAGTGGTGGTTTAGAATGACTCTCAAACCAATAGTGATGGTTTGGTACATCTTGGACCGAGAAAGTACATTCATTCAATCATTCATTCATTCATTCATTTTCTACCGCTTATCCGAACTACTCGGGTCACGGGGATCCTGTGCCTATCTCAGGCGTCATCGTGCATCGAGGCAGGATACACCCTGGACGGAGTGCCAACCCATCACAGGGCACACACACACACATTCTCATTCACTCACACAATCACACACTACGGACAATTTTCCAGAGATGCCAATCAACCTACCATGCATGTCTTTGGACCGGGGGAGTAAACCGGAGTACCCGGAGGAAACCCCCGAGGCACGGCGAGAACATGCAAACTCCACACACACAAGTTGGAGGTGGGAATCGAACCCCCAACCCTGGAGGTGTGAGGCGAACGTGCTAACCACTAACCACTAAGTTTGGAAGGGTTCGGTTCCAACAGCTGTTTTTGAATTATTTGAATGCAATAGGGAATAACTTGGAATCAGGGTTAAGCATAATTATGGAAGATCTGCAATACTTCAGAACCAACAGAGAAGGTATAGGGCCCAATAGAGATAATCTGAGATGACTTCAACCCAGATTGGAGAGTTGGATTACTTGGACCCAAGGGGATAATGTGGGTGGGCTTGACCAAAGTCATAGAAAATGTTTGGGATGATTTGGGTCAATAGGGTCACCTGTGATAGGCTCCCATTGACCCAGTAGAGATGTTTTGAGATGTCTTGAACTTGATGGAGATTGTATGCAACTTGGACTTCATAGGGATAGTTTTGGATGACTCAAACTTGAAAGGGATCATTTGGGATGATGCCGACTTGATAAGATTTGTTTACGATGGCCCAGAGCCAATAGGAAAAGTTTGATGTTTCTTGTTTTGGGATGATTTGGACATAAAAGGGACACTTAGACGTAGAGTAGAGCGTTTGGGATCTTTTGAATTTAGACCCAATAAAGATGAGGTTAGAACTGTAACCAGTGTGGATCAAATGGATTCAATAGGTATATTTTGGGTTAGCTTGAACCTAGTCACCATGATTTGGATGTTTATGGATCACTTGGCCCCAATGGATGTCCGAACTACCTCAACAAGGCAGGATACACCCTGGACGGAGTGCGAACCCATCGCAGGGCACACACACACTCTCATTCACTCACACACTCACACACTACGGACAATTTTCCAGAGATGCCAATCAACCTACCATGCATGTCTTTGGACCGCGGGAGGAAACCAGAGTACCCGGAGGAAACCCCCGAGGCACGGGGAGAACATGCAAACTCCACACACACACCCAAGGCAAAGGCGGGAATCGAACCCCCAACCCTGGAGGTGTGAGGCGAATATGCTAACCACTAAGCCACCGTGCCCCGTACTGTGTCTCATGAGCACTATTAAATTTTATCATTAACTGTTTTCATTCATTACATTCTGTTTATAAAATCATACTATTTTTGTCATTTTATAATGATACCTGAAAGCATAGTGTAATATATGGTCCATCGCTGAATTCCCACAATGCCACAGTAAATCCAAACGATATCTTTTTAACACATAGACATTCCTTTAACCCCATGCACTGTTTGCTTAGCTGCAGCTTGTCTCGTCCATCGTATTTTCTCCACTGAAGTGCATAAAGCACAGGAAACGCAGGTCACACAGCAGATGTGCCTAAACAATGTTTGTGTGACGAACATCACAACATTCGTGTCAGTGGTCTCATTCACCACTAGGGGGCAGCGAGCGAGTTTATTAACATGCTTGATAAAAACAGTGTTTTTTTTTCCTTTCATTGAAATATAGGAAGTTAATATCTAATTAGCAGTATGCAGTTTCTTTGTGTATCATCTTATTGTGTATTATTTGATAGGAGAATAAAATTTAACAGGCCTGAATGACGAGAACGATAAATAAGTGTCAGTTGAGAAGTGATGAAATGATGTTGATTATTTATAGCACGACATTATTTAACAGCACGTATCCATCCACAGTTACATGGATTGTTATGGAATGTTCATGAAACATCTCCAGTTATCACTTACGCTTCATCCCGTCAGCAAATTTCTCTCGACCAATAAAAATGTGTATAATTTGAACGATGATAAATTGTTGGTTATTTCACCAAGTTATTAACTAAGAAACGTACGAAAACAGTGGCGAAAGCAAACAAACAACAGGTTCATTGTTAAACTCTGAAATGTAAGCTAGAATGATTTGAACTAGGTGAATCGCTAAGTGTACGAAAATACAAAATGTTGTGACAGCTTAAGGTGACAATCATCTGATTATTTAGATATGATACAATGATGATTGAAACTGTGAGTAAAATGTTTTTTTCATTTAATGCAATGAATAAAACTTTTTTTTGTCTCCACCAAAAAATCCCCCTGTTGGTCCCCCAGTCTCCTGTTTGATCCCTCCAGGAGGCTGATCCCGATTGACCCTTACACAAGTCCCTACTCATCAGGGAACAAGGGTGGGTGAAAAGGGAAACGCTGATCTGGCAACCCATATGATTCGTAAAAAAAATTTTCCCCACATTAGCATAGGATCACGGCTACAAATGAGACCTTTTGTTGTTAATGGGGGTCAGAAGACATGGACATTGGAGACGGGGGAACACCCTAGGGTCCAATCGCTGCTCACAGAATACAGAGGTTCCTTTTAGCGCCGTTGCAGGATTTTGACTGGAAATGTACAGCAGATGGCTCGGGCTGTCGTCCATCTGAGTCACACAGGGTTGTGTTCACGTTTTCCGTAGTTTGTTTTTGCTGGCTGAAAAAAACCCTATCAATTTGAACTGGGGAAAAAACAAACGTTTATGAAATGTTTTAGGAAAATGTTGTGGAAAGGTTATCACCCTGGAAATGTAGTTGTTAGACAAAGTGGATTTGTGTGTTCGGCTTGTTCTTTAATTACTCCAGGCAGCTCAACCAATCAATCTCATCGTCTGCTTTTATTATTACAGGGAACATACTGATACATGTGTCCTGACCTGCTCAGCCATGTTTACATGTTGAAACCTGCTAAGAATACAAATTCCCACACAAATTCCCAAGGCTTTATAAGAGTTTTTAAATATAGATTGTCTCTGCTAGGGGGGGACACGGTGGCTTAGTGGTTAGCACGTTCGCCTCACACCTCCAGGGTCGGGGGTTCGATTCCTGCCTCCACCTTGTGTGTGTGGAGTTTGCATGTTCTCCCCGTGCCTCGGGGGTTTCCTCCGGGTACTCCGGTTTCCTCCCCCGGTCCAAAGAGATGCATGGTAGGTTGACTGGCATCTCTGGAAAATTGTCTTTAGTGTGTGCGTGTGTGAGTGAATGAGAGTGTGTGTGTGCCCTGTGATGGGTTGGCACTCCGTCCAGGGTGTATCCTGCCTCGATGCCCGATGACGCCTGAGATAGGCACAGGCTCCCCGTGACCCGAGAAGTTCGGATAAGCGGTAGAAGATGAATGAATGAATGAATGAATGAATGAATTGTTTCTGCTATTAGAGTCCATAAATACAATTCACACATTTGGCAGTTGTCACGTGTCCTGTGGATATATGAATATATAGTTTTGTAGGTCTCAAGCATAAATATTACAATCGGTGCCTGCATTAACTTCATAACCCCCCACAATCCGATCCAAAGTGAAAATAACCAGGAACTGAACGAAATTGACTTGATCGTGATTTATGAAGCATGGTGGTGGTAGCGTCATGTACAGAGTTACTCACGGCCCCTTGAATAATGGCGTCTTGCATCAGTTAATCCCTTAATCAATGTATATCCCAGACTTTTGTTTTTTTTTATTGCCTCCTTGGGCTTTGTGATGCCATACGTTTCACTAAGTTTTCAAGCTTTTTTCGCGGACCGTCGACGAAAATAATTATATGACTCCTTGAGGACGTAATATAGGGGTTTCACGTGAAATGTGCTACACGTGAAATGTGCTACAGTTTTGTATGCACTATATTATGGGCTATTTGGTGTGAATTCATGACGTATATTCCCCTTTCATTTCATTTCAGTCCTACTGCAAAATGTTGAAAAGTTAAATACGTATGCAAGGCATCGTATAGCTGAAATAAATAAGACTTCTGAAGATTTTACTTGTATCGTTTCCTTTTCAAAAAGATTCAATCTGAAGTCTGAACTAGAGAGGAAAACATGAGGGTTTAAAGAATCTTGGCCTAGCTGCCAATTTGGCACTTTCAGATCAATAATATTTCCCAAGATTTGAACGATTCCACGACTTGTTGGTTTTTATATTTAACGCTGACTGGTGCCGACTCTGAAACATAATCCGTGTCAGTGGAATTCACTTAATGGAATATAAAAGAGGCTGAAAAATGAGCTGCTTTCTGTTCTTCCTGTGGAACCGACTGCCAGTGTAGCATGTAGCATGTTACGTCTTGTCGATCTGAGGTAATATCGAGTCGCTGTAAAAACTCGGGTTGAGCAGATGTAATGCCTCTTTGCAGTGGCAAACACAACAACTATGGCGGATGTTGCTTTACTGTTAATGTTCATGGCTTTGCGAAAGTACATTGGCATCCAAACGCGGCGAATAAAACGTGTACGTGCGGCGGTTGTAATCGATAAAGTACATAATGTTATTTTATCATTAACACAGAAAAAAATTTAGCCTTAGCATGTAGCTACCTACTATCATGTGTGCTGATAACGTATCATATCGCGGTAAAGTAAAAATGTATTAAACATTAGTATACTTAAGGTACATTATCAAATGCGCTAACAGTAGCCCCGCCCCCAGCTCCTGATGCAAGCGGTTCTTAAGTCTAGACCAGCAACGTTTTGGTGCTACTTAAGAACCACTTTTCCTGGTTCAGAGCCGGTGCTTTGGCGGTCGAAACAGAGAGAACTGGTTCTGAATTAGGCTCCAACTCGAACTGCCTCGGTGGAAAAGGGGCATGAGAGTTCTGTGAAGTTAAAGTGTGAATGATGCAATAAACAAAGTAAACATTAGCTAGCTAATATTAGCCAAGGTGAAAATAGTACAACAATAAATCAGTTCACTTTTACTGACGAACGTTGATTTGACTATGATTAGAAAACGTCTTTGTTTTCATTTTCGTTAGCTTGAACATTTCTGAAATAGATTAATTAGCTTGCTAAGATTATTAATACAAATTATTTGAATGAATTTTAAGTACCGGTGAACTCCGCCTACTTTATTTGATTTTCTAGTAGCATTTAGCTAATTAGATTGGTAAACGTACCATCTATACAGGTCACTGCGCTCGTTCTAGTATGTGGAACGGACTTAGGTTGCTGGAAGCTACAGATCAATGAACTTCATCACTTCATCACACAAGCCCACCCTTATTGTTTTCTGTGCCATCTTTCTCCTTCTATATAAAGTGTTCTAGCGGTACGGATAAAGGGATAAACAGGAACTTTTCAGCCTCCGTGCCTACATTTTGTGCAGGAGCATCATTAAAAATAGAAATGTCGAACAAAAAAGGTTCATCAGATACAGGATGTTGCGATGGAAGAGGTCACCAAGAGACAATGCTATATTTGATTCCTGGAAAACCGCCATCTCAGAGAATCCCTTAGATCCTGTACTGTAGGTTGAGGTCTCGCGACATGTTGCTGAAACTCCAGATGAGGAGGTTATGGAGGTTGTGCGGTGCTCGAAAGAGGCCATTTCCTTCTGTACTGCGTGTGTTTTGTCTTTCCGGAAAGTTCAGCATCCTGCTTCGCTGATAGCGCGTCATAATAGCAAAGCCGCAAACCATTAGCGCTTTAGGTCAGTTTTATCTCATGAGACCTGGGGATGTGACACTTTAGACGATGTTGTAGATTACTTTAAAAAATTTGGGTTAAAGAAAAGGGGGGGGGGGGTTAAACCTAGAAGCAGGGGATCTCTTAGTTCGGATCTATACAGAACTTTTTACGGAGAAATCTGTAAAGTGACAGAAAAATGCTGCTTTTGTTTTCTATAAATAAGGAGTAAATCTAGAACCTTAAACTTTTCTGAGAGGGAATATATTCGGAGAGATCTGTACAGAACCTGTAACTATTTACTCATAGGAACGGACAGAAGAATCGATTAAAAAATAAATGTTGGCCAAATGCTTGGGAAAAAAAAAAAGGAAAACTTATTTTGCTCTCGAAATATTTATATGATAAAAGGGTCATAAAGGGACTTTATAGAACCCTCTGTACTGTCAGAAAAAGGGGGACATGTAGGACTTAAAGGAAAAAAAGGAAAGAACCTTTAACAAGTGAGAGATTGAGGGTGTGTGTGTGTGTGTGTGTCTGTGTGTGTGTGTGTGTGTGTGCGATCTTTGCTCTGCCCCACTTCCTCTCCTGACAAACGGCATTACTCAGCTAACACTTACTCATTTACTGTAAAAAAAAAAAGATAGAAAAAACGGAGAGAAAGCTAAATCTCAGTGTACGAGAAAGAGCGGACGTGTGTGTCAGTGTGTGTCCTTGTGTGTCTGTGTGCACTCCGGCGTGTGTGCGCGTGTATCGGGTGTGTTTAGTGGGTGTGTGTTGTGTTGTGTGTGTTGTTGTGCTTCCCCCCCCCCCCCCCCTGTTGGACATTGTACAGGGCTGGGCGAGAGGAAAAGCAGTTTCTTCTTAACTCTGGACAGGGTGAGTCGGTGTGTCTTCACACACACACACACACACACACACACACACACAGACACACACACACACACATGCTTTAGGAGGACATTACAGAGCTACATTCGCTGCAGGAGAGTCATGTTGTGTGAACTCATGTCGGAAATTTGGAAAAAAGCCTGAACGTTGTGAAACAGGAAAAGTTTGCGTGTCGAGAGCTTCATCTCTTTTACACGATATATAAAAGCGTGTTGACGTCTTCTAGAGTTTGACGAGTCCTACATGTGCGCTCCGTCACTCCACGCTCCTCCTTCAGCACTTTCACTTCTCAGTGTTTGAGCGTTCAAACTTTTCTTCAGATCCATTATCGTTTCTTCCGCTCACTTTTTGAAATAGAAGGAAATCACACATCTTTTTATTTATTTATTTATTTATTTTTGACTGGAGATTCTCTTGAGATTCAGTTGAACATCTGTTTGGACTGTGTGCCGAATGAACTCCATGCTTCTTACTGATCCGACTCCTTAGTTTCAGTCTTATTTTCAGGTTTTGCAAAATTTTGACCCCCCCCCCCCCCAATGTAATTCTTTTTTTTGGTAAAATACGTATAATATAACGGAGTACAGCATCAGTACAATAACTATTAGTGTATAATATTTTAACGTCAGTTTTCGGTGCCTTATTTTCAAATTTGACCAGATTTCTGTGGAAATTGTCGTAAATTGGCGAAATTTTCTGTCGTTTTTTTTTTTCTTGGTGTTTTATTTTTGTACAGATACATTTCACAGATTTGTGCATGTCCACAGTGGGGAGGTTTTCTGTTGTGAATCTGTAAGTTTATTGAAATTTTTGAAAGAAGTGTCTGGGGTTTTTAAAAAAAAATTTTTTTTAGTTTAGTTAATTGACCCTCGGGTCGATCTGGTGGTTAAGACGGTTTGCGCTGTGAGGCGTTCGTACACACAGATAGCCGACAAACGAAGCGAGCTTCACTCTGTGGCCTTTCAGCATTTCTGGAGTGTGTAAATGTCACCAGCGCTTAAGCAGAACATCAGACTTTGGTGTCTTTTCGGACTTCCTGAATTCCGACCATGAACTTCCTCTTGTACGGGTTCGAGGACGTTCCTTTCCTGTCAGAGAAATGAGTTTTGTTTTTTGATTTTCATTTCTAGTTCGGTTTAATTTCTACAGCTTCGCGTCACGATTCTGTCTAGAAAGCGGAAGATGTCCTGAAACAAAAGTTGTGTGAGGTCAAAATAGTAAATATAAAAATGCGCTAGATTTCAAGTGCAGTTGAACAGAACAACAGATTTAGCAGAAATCACATTCAGAGCCCACATACGACCCAGTTTAAGAGATGATAGTGATAAATTATTATTATTATTATTATTATTATTATTATTATTATTATTATTATTATTATTATTATTATTATTATTATTATTATTATTATTATCGTCATTAAAAGGTCACTCGCTGTTCATTCCCACCCACTTTTCCAGTTCACTGTTTCTGTCTTATTAAGCAGAAGTGGGCTGTTTTATTCTGATTATACCTGCACTTTTGCTATGAGACAAACTTTCAGATGTCTTCAGAGTCTCGCGTGTAGGTTGCGGCGGTCAGTATGTGACACCGTTAGATGCAAAACAGCCGTTTATTCGGTGACACCAAAGGTGTTAATCTGGGTGATTTCATTTGTACTGATCTGGCAACCTTGATTCCTTTGGAGAAGAACTTGTAATTATGTTCAAATTGTGTTGCAAGACAGGAAGTAAATGCAACCGGCTCAATGTGGCACTGAATTGGTTAAACATGCCACCAGGGAGGGAGGGAGAGAGAGTGAAAGAGGCCCACATCACACTCAGAGAGCTGTCTGTGGTCAAACAAACACACACACACACACACACACACACACACACACACACACACACACACACACACACACACACACACACAGTGCCTGCATAACTGACATCTTCAGCTCGTATCACTTAAGCTAAGGAACAAACAGCTTTTACTTCTGTTTCTTTTCGTTTCTTTTACATGAGGATGGATTTGTATGAAATAATCTTTGCTTGTGTTTTTCAAAGAACTTGACACTTCGTCTAAGTTGCACAATAGTCGCTCTCCTTTCGTCTACGTGTTACAAAGGCCTCGGCGGTCGTTATTATTCCTCGTGTGTCCCACAAAAAAAAACGTATGATTCCGACAAGTCCTTTCTACCTCTCAGCGTGAAGTCTAGCGTTCTGTCTCAGGGGCCTTTCTGAAAAACCAACAGGAGGAGGAGGAGGAGAAGATGGAGAAGGAGGACGTTCTTCTTCTTCTTCTTCTTCTTCTGGCTATAGGGTAAACCCGGCATCCCTACATGGATGCACTCAGGCGTCGTCTCTCCTCCAGATCATATAAGGACTGCAGAAGTTTAGACACAAAACTTTGTGTGTGTAAAGTCGAGCAACACCACCCCCCCCCCCACACACACACACACACACACACACTTGACCCGGATTTTTCCCACAGGTCCAGCGTTGCCTGGTCAGGGCTCGTTAATGAATCTCCAAAGTAACATGGAGAACATCACACACTCATCTTCATACATATGGAGCTCTACACTTTTAAAGGCGGGGCATCTGTGAGTCCTCAAACCGTCCAATCAGCTTTCAGAAATCTACTAAATAGTGAATCATGGCTGAAAACAATGGCAGGTATTTGTCAGATGTCTAGCATGTTCTTGGATAATGCTAACACAATGCTAATACATGGCCTCAAATGTGTGTTTATTATAATAAAAGTTCCTGATTTTATTCCACTAAAAGACTTTAGATTTAGTCGAGTGATAATAGAATCACAATTATTTTTTATTTCAGAACAGAAATGCAGAAAAGTATGACATAATCAGTAGACTAGCAGCTAGCATTAGCTAGGTTTGTGGTGAATTTTTTTTTTCATGGAAAATAAAATAATAAAATAATAATAAATTAAATAATGCTTTTTGAAGCTTCATTAAAAAAATGAAAAGCAGGAAAAATAAAAAATAAAAAAAATCTATAAAAATTTAATTTTATTTTTAGTGATGGAAAATAATTTATAAAAAGAAAATATCAATATAAATATGTATAAATATATAATATATAAATATTATAATATATAAATATATAGAAATATGTGTATTAATAATTATTTAAAAAAACAGTAAAAAAAAAAAAAAAGTAAAAGATTTAAGTAAAAGCATCGATAAAAAGGCAAGTAAACTTTTTTGTTATTAAAGAAACCGGTACCAGAACCGTGAGTCCAAACTTTCTGCTCACTCACACAGAACCTTCTTTATGTGTCCAGAACAATCCGACTACAGAGTGTCTGATTTCTTTGTGTCTGATCTCCAGCTGATGTTTGCGAATCCAAACGTTTCTCCAGAATGTTCTTCATGCACTTGAAAGGGTCTTTAAAGGAATTGTGTTTTGATACTCATTGCTTTTGCAGGACAATTCCTTATTCTCCTGGCTCTGTGTTCATCAGGGGAGTATGATAGATGTGAGGAGAGGAAAGGAAAGGATGGTGTGGGGGAGGAGTGGAGTGGCGTGGTGTGGTGTGGTGTGGTGTGGACTGGAGTGGAGGAGAGGAGAAGAGAAAGAGTCCTCTTTTGGATTAGTGTGAGCTCCTTGGCAATCTGCATGTGAATGAGTGTGAACAGCTTTAGCCGTTAACCCCCTCCTTCTCTTTCACACACTCACTCACACACTCATGCTCAGAGAGAGAGAGAGAGAGAGAGAGAGAGAAAGAGAGAGAGAGAACAGGAGGTTCATTAGCACGCTGATTTAACACACAGTGCACCTTCTCGGAGCAGGACGCTTAAGGTTTTTGTGCAGGAACAGGACAAGGAAAAGTTTAGGAGAGAGTGTGTGTCTGTGTGTGTGTGTGTGTGTGTGTACTTCCTGTGGTGTGTGTGTGTGTGTGGATTGTTTTTCTCTCTTGATTCGTGGGGAGTGGACTTGTGAATGAGAGAAGGTAAGAATCCTTTATGTTGTAGTGAAATTTCTGTCTGTTCTCTGGGATCTAGGGCTGAGCATGCTGATAACAATGCAACACACACACACACACACACACACACACACACACACACACACACACACACACACACACACACACACTCTCAGGGGGAGGGGTGGTCATCTCTAAGTATTAGTTTTATTTTGATTTTATCACTGTTGTGTTTTTTTTTTAATCTTCTGTTTTGCACTTTAAAGGAAAAGATATTCAAGAGCTGTAAATATTGTTAGCTTCCCCGCTGAGCATTATGGGTATTTTCCTCTGTGTATCTTACCAATCAGATGCAGTTCATTCATGGGTAATAGACTAAAACCCAGCGGAAAGGATAAACACGTTTCCGAGTCGTTGAAGAGTCATTTATCGTTTTTGTGATAAAAAAAAGTTTATTTGGCTGCGATTTAATCAACAAGACACATAAAATATGGAATCCTGGACTGGATTTTTATGATTGGTTTTATGGTAAAAAAGTGACGTTTGAATAAATCTTGCGTCAAGTTGCATGTTTTTATGCACCAGATCTATCCTTTTTGGAACCTTCTGAGTGGAAAAAACTTTGAAATCTAACTTTGACTTTGTTCTTTGAGGAATTTTGTCCCTGCAGAGAAAGACTGTATTAGCATAAAATAGTGTTGGTGTTAGCATAGCATCAGAAGAAGGAAAATTCCTACAGAATCGTCTTCCATTGTTTGTACTCGGGCGAGCATGACCCGGTGCGCTAGTTCAGTCCAATAACGTTTTGTTTGATAAGCACGTTTAACAGTACACATTGTCACAAAGCGACTTTACAGAAATCCGGATTCATTTTCAGAAATTCAATTTCATTTGGTGCATTCGAGCAACAAAGTAGGAATAAACAAAGTGTGTCTTGTGTTAGCGACAAGCTAACAGCTTAATGTACCGAGTGATGTTTTCTTGACTCATCAAGACAGTGACCTGTATAGTCTGTGTTACTGATTTAACAAACAAACATGTCTGTATGGTAATCAAGCTACTTAGAGCTCATTTAAAGGTGAGAGTCGCTGCTTTACTGGACTTGTGACTAGCAAGAGGCATCAGAATGTCTGGAAAGTCAGGACGATCTCAAGTTTAGCAAGAGGGCTTACAATTCAGCTTGTAATTCTTGACATCTAACCGAGAAAGAACCGAAGGATACCTCAGGGTTAAGGAGAGTTTCCTGAGTAGGAATTTCTCCTATGAATTTTAATCGATTGTAATAACTTTCTGACCAAAGACAAATTTTCCTATTTTTAACTCGGAATTTTTACACGGAAAGTTAGTCATCGCAGAATATCAACATGGCTGCTCATAATAGCTATGTTTGCATCCAGGTTGCAAATTTAATCGGGCAAAGTGATAAGACTACAACTTTCAGCTGCTTGGATTGAAGTCTCCCAAAATTGGACATTAGCGTTGGATAAAATCCAGCTTTGAAACCGAGCCTCATGTTAGGTTCCAGGAGTCCTAGCAAACGATTTAAAGTTCTGTATACGTCCTGAACTGTAAAACAGAGACAAGTCAAGCCGACTGTCACGGTTCTTTTTTATGGCCCCGTGTCATAAAGGTGGTTTCTTTCAGGTTATCCTAGATAAACTGTCTAATAAAAAGCTGCTCGTAAGTGTTTACCCCAGACTGCTGCTCGCAGATCAACAGATAGCGAGTGAACTTTGATAGAAAAGGCTTTACCTTTTGCAGTATGATCAGATGTTTAATACTTATGTGGGGTAGCTAGAGAGCTAGAGTGACCCTACACTGTGCACATGCTGTGTGTGTGTGGGGGGGGGGATTAGGATTGTGTCGAATGTCCTTATAAACATCTGGTCCTCACAAAATATATAGTGTTTAATTTTTATTTATTTTTTTGGAATTGTGATTGTATTAATACAAGGTCCTCACAAAGATAGCTAATAAGTATGTAACAAATTCTGTCCCTTTAGAATTTCCTAAATTTTGCCTCTACTGGTTTCAAGCTAACGTTAGCTACTTGCCCTTGCTGTTGAAATAAAGTACTTCATCAAGTTTACGTTCTGTGTCCCTGTAAACACAGCTACTCAATTTGTAGCAAATGCTGATTTTCCTGAACGTTTTTCAGATATCTTGATGTAAACGTGTGGTCCGTGGTTCTCGCTCCGTTCCCGCTGTGTTTGTCATCCTTGTGGCATGTGTATGATTTGTGTCTGTCCTCGGAACGCAGAGCGACCGACGGCTGATTAAACACAGACGCAGGCCTGCACTTCCTCGGTTCCAGTGTTCGGTTTTTTCTTTAATTGCTCAGATGCTCTTTTCTTCCAGCAGTTGTTCACATCGTGTCAGTCTGTTTGTCTTTCTCATGCATCTGGAAGACAAGGCCGTTCCTCTGTTCCCACAATCTGTGTTTGTTTGGGACAATCTATTCTTCTATATTCCTGACCTACTTCATTCTCCACCTTCTCTTTTCCTCGATATACAGATATTGTTGCTAATATACAAGGTTGTTCATGTAAATCTGAATCAAGTAACTGTTTTCTGTCGCATTAACTAACTGAGATTTTTATTTTTTAAGTATATTTGAAACGCTAATTTACCTATTCCTAAGACCACCTAAGAAATGAACATATAAAAATTATTGTAATATTGGGGTTTTATCTATTTGAGAAGTTTATGAACAAAGACTTACAATCATCCTACTAAAGATTTCACCTCTAGTAAGAAATTGTTGATGTAGTCACGAGACATTTGCTCTATTTACCTCACTTTATTCCATAAGGCCTAACTGGTATTAAGGTTAGGCGGATATCGTCGGCATATGTTGGTTAACCTGGTAATATGAGGACTTATGCAGCCTTTGAAGGAACTTTTCACCCCGATACTTATAACAATATTACTTTAGACACAGTGTAAGTAGAAGGTATCAATGCAGTTGCACTCTTTCGTAAGGACAGGGTGTGTCCCCAGGGCAAGAATTAATTTATCCTTCATCTTTCACTTAAATAACCACTTTATCGTACTCGGGCTGCTTGTGGATCCTATCCTGATAGCGGACATGTGGTAGAAACTCAAAACAGACAAGACTGAGGGGTAGAACCTGGGATAGCATATCAAGTGGTATAACTGAGTTGGTTAAGGGTACTTACTTATACTATGGGCAATTTTGCCATAAGAATATCTGTTCTATCCTTCTTTCTTTTTCTCTGTCTCTCTTTCTTTGCATCCCTGAAACTAAAGATATTCTATGAGATTTGTACAGCAGGCTGTAGCTTGCAGGGTGTTTCCTGTTTATCAGCTATACACCTTGCTTGAGTGAGCATGATGCTATTGATGATTGCCTATTTTCTAGACATATTATGAAACATCTTATGCACCACTGTATTTTAATGTGTCACTCAGGACAAGTTCATATGACTCTTCGGGTATTGCATTAGCCAGAATCCTAAACACAATGTAGACTAGATGTGTGAGCAGTCCTGTGTGCACAGCATGAGCAAAGTCTTATCAAGGAAGTGAACAACATCCTCACTTCCTCACTGCCTCAGGCACAAACACGTCAACACTCTTCCAGCATAACGCACTTCTCAGTCAGAGATAGAGATGTTAGTGCGTTTAACGAGCAACGGGACTGTGCCTGGAGGTAGGCCATTACGATATAGCAGATAATCTTCACGTTTGGAGACTGAAGCTTTATCTTAGATCTGGAGTACCCAGTAAACGGTTGGTGGGGGGTTACTTTTCTGAAGATTGTTTAGTTTGTATCTTCTATATGTGTGAATTCTTGCTCATTCATTGTTCTTATCACGTCTCATCTACGCAACTAGTTTTAATTGGGTCATTTCCAGACTATTGCTTCTTGTTTAGTTTCTAAAACTCTCAAATAATGAGACAATCAGCTAGTTCAGAAAAGAAAAACGTATTATTGTCTTACAGGAAGTGTTTTGTAAATGTGGCATGATTACTGTGGCACTCCATTTTTATTGCCAACAGCATCCCTTGGTTATTAATCAATTTATAGGTCAAACCAAACTAAAAAAAAATCCGGCATATTTACAAAAGTTGCTGTTTTGTAAATCAGACACAAATTAAGACAGGTTTTAATAGCATAGCTGAGTGACATTTAGCCATGCCCACAAAACTCTATAAAAAGTTAAGCTATCAGAGTGTTTAGGTGGGGAATCAGCAGCATCAGACGGTTCCTGGAAGCTTGTCATCCTACACGTCCTGTCGTGCTTTGATGAAGCACATATGATCGAATGCAAAGCTATACAGCTTGTTTGTAGGTTAAAAAGAAGCTGCTGTGATCTGAGGTCCCACTGGGTTGGATTAAAGTTTGAAGGTTTAGACCATCTGACAACATTGTCTCTGCGTGTAATTTTAAACAAAGTGATAGTATGTGAGCACCCTGCTAGTATACCATGACTATACGGTGATATAATGAAGGATTTGTCTTTAGCATGCTGACTTTAGAGCTTCTAAGCTGGTTCATGGTTGCCTTGCTAATCCTCTTAGCACACCAGGGACTCTTGACTTTTTGAGACTTTATTTGCTATAGATAAAAGTTAGTGCTACAGCGATAACTCATCTTCCACAATGGCTATTTGAAAAAATGGTCACTGCTAGCCATGGATTTTCCCTAAAGGTTTGTTAGCTGCTAACCATGCATCGCTTTAAGATAATCTGATTCCTCATAGCTAACCTCAGATGACCTGTCAATTCATTTACCACGCTGAACACTTTTTTTGCTCATAGACACAGTTACTTTCTTTTCCTCATTCCCCCTACCCTGAAGCGATGTCAAAATCAGCCTAGCAGCTTAGCTTCAAGTGCCTCAGAGGATGAGCTCTCAAAAGAACTCTGCTTGTACTCCTTTTTTTTCATGTCAGTGATCTCTCAAGAGCACTAAATTGAGCTGAACAAACTCTAGCTCAAACCACAGAAAACATGTTTTTGATCGATTCCTGCTGACTTGCTGTGCAAAGTTCACTGCACATACCGGCGGATTTTCATGCTAGCCCCCCGAGATTGGAGGGATGTGCAACTTAGAAAAGGAGCAAAGAAAGGTTTCAGATTCCGCTTTGTGTGTCCAAGGCCGGCCTTACTTAAATGACTTGCTGAGATGACAGATTAGCAATTGAAATTAAACACAATTTCATACGTTTCAAAAATGGTTATGACGCTAAATACTTTGTAAATTTGGATGCTAAAATAGCTTTGTGATTGATGTGAGGTAATTTAGAGCAACATCAACATTTTGATGTCATTTTTTATTTCAATCGTGCATGTTGGTAACAATGTCGAGAAGAGCATGTAGCAAAACGTTATGCTAATATATAACATCTTTTGTCCAATTGCAGAGACGGTGCAGGAGCTGGACTTGGAGCTGGAACAGCCCGTCCGGATGGAGGAGGAGAGGGATATTAAGCTTCAGCTGAAGGAGAAACATGAGGTTGAGAAGGAGAGCCCTTTCCTCGTTGAGCCCAACATGCAGGGCGTCATCAGAGGCGGTGACCTCTTCGGCTACGTAGGAATAGAGGCAGTGCTGGATCAGATGAGGCGCAAGACCATGAAGTCTGGCTTTGAGTTTAACATCATGGTGGTCGGTGAGTAACTTGCCACATGCCACATGCAGCAGCATGTAACATGCCACATGCAGCAGCATGCGTTTAATCTGCGACCAATGCGACTTGTGCATATGATGTATTACAACATCATAACTTAAATTTGCATGCAGACAAGAAGCTACTGTGGGTTACTATGATACTGTAATCATGAACAAAAACCTCTACACATGCTAGGACGTGATTTGCTGAGTCATAGCTTCCCGCTACTGATGAATACATGTTTTCCAGCATGGTGTAAAAAAAAAAAAACCTGGCATTTGTGGCTCAGTGTAGAACTTCTTGCAGATTTGGCAACAGTCAGGAGATTTCTTCATCCAATTTTAATATTAACTCGCTGATTAGCTTTTTAAATGTAACAGTAGACATGAGGGGCAGAATTAGCAGCACAGGACCACAAAGGCAAAACTGCGGTGTGGGGTTTTTGTAAGCACAAAAAAGAGAAGCGTGGCTCGGAGTAACACTGAGGTAAACACAACTCTCAGATATTGGCAGGAAGGCTGTGGCATGCTGGAGGGGAACTTCAGCGGCAGGTGAACAGGAAACGCGTGTGTAAAGCAAAAGTCTAGAGCTCGGCTATTTTTTCCAACCCTAACATTAACAGTGATTAGACATGAAGGAGTCGATTCAAGCCTTTAAAGCTCTTGTTGTCGGTTTCTGGAGAAAAAGCCTTCTTCTTAGGCAAGATTTTCACTCGATGTTGGTGTAATTAGAGATTTTGTTGCATTAGATAAATGAGTGTGTGCGGAAGTTTTTAAGTTTCTACCGACGAATTAGACCCGTTTCCTCGGAGCAGCCGAAGAACGTAGAGGAGCTGATTCATCCTATTCCAACATCAATGTTGTTATTGTTTTTTTTCTATATAATAATGCTACTGTTTTTCTCAAAAAAGAGAAATGTTAAGCAAAGCTATGCTAACATAAGTGTGCACTATGCTAACATAAGTGTTAATGCTTTAACCAATAGAAATTACCATATTTTGAGTGACAGAAATGTGACAGTAAAATGGAACCGAGTGCAAATACAATATTCGTAATTTGCATAGGATTTTTTTATTTTTATTTTTTACTGTAATAGAATTTGTTTGATTTATTTATTTATTTTTACAAAATCAAAGCTTCCTGTTTAGGCCACACCCATTTCAGTTTGAATCTGTATAGAAATATTATAGGTACAGGTAAATAATATTATATATTATATTATTATATTATTATTATTAGTATTATATTAATAATATATAGGTACAGGTAAATGAAGCACTAAATAAACACGTGTACAGATAGCGTACTGCAGCCATTTTGAACACAGCCATATTCGATAACTTGGAGAGTGTGTTCAATCAGTCATTTTCCCCCCGAATGTTCTGCTCTGTCTCCTTTGCTTTGTATCCAGTAAAAGTTACTCGCTAGACTTGTGTTAGTTTCTCAGAGATATTTTGCCTCTCAGCTTGGCTTCTTGGCATTCTCTTTCTTCTCTCACCCTTTAGCTCCTAGCTCCTAGCCCCTTTGACTGAACGACTGCCCTGTTCGAGATCACCACGCGATCCGATCCCAGCCAGTCAGTGCTCAGTAAACTCCCAGTATGAAGTGTGTGTATGTGTGTGTGTGTGTGTGTGTCAACCTAATTAAATGCCGTGTGGTATTGTTGTGCTGTCTGGGATGTCCAGCAATCAGGATTTATGATGGGATCAGTGTAACATATTTAAGCGCCCCTTCTCCCTCCTCCTCTCTCTCCCTTTGTTTTTTTTTTTTTCTTGGCCAGGGTTTTTGTTTTTTCATTTTTCTGCCGTTCCTCTGATGTGAAAATAAAGAGACAGTTTGGCATCCGCTTAAAGAGCACATGAAGACGAAACTCATCTTTCAGTCTATTTTTTTTTTTTGAAAAACTTCATTTTACACCTTTTTTTGTTAATATCTTTAAACCCTTCACATGTTTTTAGCAGGGGTGCCAATATTTCTGCAGCAGACTGCATTTATGAATTTTTGCTTTTATGAACATTTTTATATTTCTTTGTTTCTTTTAATATGAGGATTGTGCTTATGAAAAGAAATTCTTTCTTTCTATAAATGTTCTTTTCTTTAACTCGTCCTGTTTATTGGTTTGTTTCATTATTTCTTTCTTTCTCACAATCCTTTCTTTTTTCTTTCCCTCCCATCTTCCATCCCATGGTTCATAGCTGATACAGCAGAGGAACCTGTGAATGTTCCAGACTGCAAATGTATGTAGAGAGAGTTTCACTTCTCTCTACAGACATCTGCCAGCTTTAACAAAATGACAGACTGCCCCTTTAATGTAGCCTCACGGTGCTATGGTGTCTTTTTGTTCCAAATACAAGTTTTTGTGTTGTGAAATTCTTTTAAAATCCCGTAGCATGTCCATCGATACAGAATTCCCTTCACTAACTTCCCACACAGCTTTCTCTCCAATATGTCCATTTGCTTTGCTCTATTGAAGTGTGATAGCTACAGCCTCAGCTGCTTGTTAGCATGGTGCTACGCTTCATGCCTGCTGCTCTGGACACATATCAAAGGCAACCGTCTCCAACATCTCCCTTTTTGGTTCTCTCTCTCTTTTTCTCTTTCTCTCTCTCTCTCTTTTCTTCTTTTCACTCGCTTTTCCTTTCATCGCTTAGAAACAGCAGTCAAACAGTTACTCATACAGACTCGGATAGTCTCTGGAAATTATTCTCGACCTCATTTATCACAGAACCTCTCTCTCTCTCTCTCTCTCTCTCTCTCTCTAAAAATGTTTTCTCCTGCTGTATTCCTGTGTGAGTGAACTTTCTTTTGTCGCTAGCTAGTTAGCATAATGCAAACGAAGTCCTGTGAGATCCCACACCTTCTTATTTTTTCTTTGTTCATGTTGCTAGCACCCTTTTAGCATAATTAAGTTATTCTGCAGCTCTCTGCAGTTTGCTGCCTGCCATTCATTGTTAGCCTGTTGCATTTTCTTTTCTTGTGGCACACAATCTTTTCTTTATATTAATTAGCATAATAGAGTTAGCGTGATGCTAATGAACTCGTTCACTCACATTTATGGTTAGCATTGTTAGCAGGGGTCGTCTGAAGGATCTCCGTCTCTCAGGTTTTTAGTGGCTTGTTAGCAGAAATAAGTAAATGCACTAGCAAATGAGTTGCTGCTTGCTCAAGGCTCTTTTTTGTTAGAGAACAGAACAGTTAGCGCAAGATAAATTAAATAAATTGACAGGTCGTTAAACTTTACATAACCTTCAATGTTAGCATTTCAGAGTATAATTTATTCTTCTTTTCTTTTAAATCTGGAGGAACAAAGAAAATTGCGAGTCTTGCTGATTAAACACATTCTTTATTAGCATGGCTAGCATTACTTCACAGCTCCATTTCTTCACATATTTTAGTGGCTAGAATACAAATAGTCTTCTTCATGGGATAATTAATTAGCTACCAGTTAGCAGACTTCGCTAGACTTTCTTTTACTATTTTTTCTTTTCTTGAAACATTTTAGAAGTCTGGTAGCAAAGCAAAATGGGCTTAATCAGTATATGATGCTAAATTATTAGCATCGGACAAACACACCTTTTTGTATCTATAAATTTGTCGCAATAGCTATGTTTTTTCTTTTTTGTGTATTTGACGCATAAGAGGTCTCTCAGCGCACTACAGTTAGCCAAAGGCAAAGCGATTGATTGTTAGCCCTTTAAAAGTATTACCTTAGTTCTTGTATTTGTTAGCAATGCTAGTGTTTCTTAATTTGTGTGTAGCATTTTGGAATTGTTCTGAAAATATATAAATTATATTCCTTCATACGTATGTTGTTTATACTATGCAGATTATGCAGATTGTTAGCCATTCTTGTGTTTATTTTGAGTGTTCTTAGCACAGAACAGCTAGCATAAACAAATTAAATCAGTTAGCAGCTATCTTGATGATAACTTCAGCTCATAGCCTTTTAAAGTATATTTCATTCAAATAAACTGCACATTCATTGTTAGCTAGTGTTAATACTAGTGTAATTTCCTGTCACTGATTTTTTGTATTGCAATATTTTCTTATTCGAATCTAAAATGTCCCATGACTGCTATCAAAAAATAAAAACCAAAAACACAATTCAGTTAAAACTATAACACTTTGTTAGCCTTTTAAAGCCTTGCTTTGTTAGCAGAATGTTAGCGACTGTAGTGATTCTTCTTGTGTTTAGCATCCATGATAATTGCTAGTTCACTCAGCTTTGCTAAACAGCACTTCTTTTTTTTTTCTGAGACAAGTTCCAGCGACTGTAATCGGTCTTTTTCCGAATGCTAACAATTCTGGGACGTGTTCGAGGCTCCTGAAGCTCCTGTAGAGCAACAGACGGTGGGGTGTTTAGAAGGGGAAAGGCAACGTGCAGTGGAGCTTCAGGTGTTAAATTGTTTTGAAGGGATACACTGTGAGGAAACACACACACACACACCACACACACACACACACAGGATGAGCTCAGCATGTGGTTGAGTGGATAGAGAAAAGAGGAAATCTCATGTTTTTCTTGTACTTTCTCATTTTCCTGCCTATGTTCACACACACACACACACGATAGTGCAGTACCACCAAGTAGGAGGGTCTCAGTAGATTACACTCCAAAGTGGAGGGCAGGACCTTTAACGTAGCCTCAGGTCTCAAGCTGCTAATTCTCCTCCAGTTTTCCCACAATCCCACAGGCCACACTGCGCTCCATGTGGAACGTATTACTGTGGAAATGTAGGGAACATGTCATGTGTCATATGAATAAAAGACACGGTTACAGGGACGATGCCTAAAAACTCCATAACATCGTTTTTCATATTCAGTACATTTTCATCTTGTGCCGTTGTTAAATTCGGAACCCTGATTTGTCAGCGAGTGTTGATTAATTTTCTATGACAACGGCTACAAATTACAGGGTCGTATCAATGTGCAAGTGGTTATCTTATCGTTTCCATAGCGACAGCGTATTCATGAGGCGGACACGGCACATATAAATGGATCAAGATTCTACTAGCTTTACTCTCGAGTATTGTTTGCTCCTCTTGGTACCAATCTCACGCATTGTTGAGTGATTGAGGAAGCACTTTTGTAATCTGTTCTTCTTAGCATGAGATGATGATGATGATGATAATGATGATGACGAATAAAGTGCTTTTGCGTGTCACTTGCCCTCAAGCACGCACTCACATACGGAGAATTTACGACTGACCATTCGTGACCTTTGGAAATAGTGTGAACGAGTGACAGCGAATGGCGTAGACAAGCCCTGGGACAGGCTTCTTCTTCAGCACGTGACTCATTTGCCGTCGCCGCGGCATTGTTTTGTTTGGAGCTTTGTAGAATTTCCAGATCCTTCTGATAGACTCACGGCATCGTGATGGCCAGGATGTTCTTAATTATTCAGCGCAGAGCAACGTAATTCATCATCATGAGGCATTGTTTTTTTTTTTTTTGCTTTTGGAATGTTGGGTGTTGAGAACACGTTGTAAATTTCAAGCTGAGATTTTGAATTTTTGGTGCATTTCTATTGCGAACAAGCTCAGCTCTCGCATTTCCTGCAGCAATGTTTACATCCATTATTACAGTGAGACACTGACACATCCTTCATCTTTGCTACCATTCCTATATTAATACAAGGTGTTTCTTCGAATTAGATCTAAAATGTTCTTTTACCATGTAAAATTGCTCGCTAATAAGCCTCATTGTCTTTTTCTTGCTTGACACAGCTCGCGTTTTGATTGGTCAAGAGGCTCAAAAATATAAACGCTTGACAATTTTCAGAAACTTCTTTCAACTCTGCCACCAGTTTGGTTAAAATTAGCTGGCTAATTTAACGCTATTGAATGTGTAACAATGACAGGTGCAAAAAAATAATAATGTACACAACATGCTAGAAAAATATTATTTACATATCCAACAGCGTGTAAGGAAAGTTTCAGAGAATCCTTAAAAATGTCCAAAAAATGTTTTAATTTGTTTGAGATGTGTCCTGTGACGTCACAACACGATGCGATGACAGATGTGTCTTCACTGGGAAGAATTCTATGCTTATGGTTTTGCAAATTCGAAATTTTGAAAGAATTTTTGGCTGCAACAATCTATTAAACCTCAAAACCTAAACTTAAAATTTAGAGATGCAGACTTGTCAATTTCCCACTTCTCAGGAGGAGCTGTTCAGGTCCTTCGAACCGCATTTCAAGTGCATGAGAGGGTCTTGATAAGAATCTCTCGGCCGTAATAGCTTCCCTTCGTCCGTGAGAGTTGGCGTGAGTGAGTCATTAAGCACCGGAGCTCCCTGTGGCTTTGTGCCATCGGCGCGAGTTGGTCGTCCGCCAGATAAACCTCTAAAACGCTTTTGCTCGGACCTGACCTGTTACATCACTGACAGGTTGCAGGAAGGGGGATTTACGTGAGCCGCTAATTTCCTTTGCGCTCTGTATAGCCGTGTCTTCATTACAGTGTGACGACCTTCGTTTTATCAGGTTATGAAGTTATTACCAGGCGGCTCCAGAAACGCCTACGCTTCCTTCTGGGCTGCTTAGTCAAAGGGCACTGTGTAAAAGAATCAAGCTTTACATTTGTCTGCTTAAAGGTGGAGGCTGTGATGCTATTCTGACATACCAGAATGAAAGCGATAATAAAATGTAAAGTGCTTATAGTTACAGCATTAATGTGGTGCTAATGTACACATACGCCTGGTGTAAATCGGGGAAAAGGGGATCGCTAAATAAATTCACAAGGAAATAAATTCATATCTGACTCACAGATGCTGTTACACAAATATTTGCACATATAGCAAAAAAGAGACTCTTTGTAGACGAAAGAAAGAAAGAAAGAAAATGTTTTAGCTAATTATTTTTTGTTAGAATCGTAGCTGGATGTTGCACAAACGTACGGATTTTCCGCAAAATTTCAATTTTCCTGTAAATATTTAAAAATAAACGTAAAGACCTCGAAAGAGCATAAACTTAATACTCAAAGGCATTTTTTCCTCAAAATGTGACATATTTGTGGATGAAACTGCTTCCTTACTTAGGCTTGACTTTAGATTTGATTGGCTTGAGAAACAAAACAAAAATGGTAGACCGGTGAAGTTTTTGTGTCAAACAACAATAACCCTGCTATTACATGCTACAGGAGGCAGGGAGGGAAGGAAGGGGAAATATTTCCCAGGAGTGAGAGGGTGGTGGTGGTGGTGGTGGTGGAAATGTTTTGACATAAGATGATTGGTTATGACTTTTTTTCTGCCCAAAGGTTGTGCTTTATTTCTTCCATAATAAATGTAAATAAAAGTAAAACGTTTCACTTCTTCAAAGTCTTTTCTGAACAACGTATTAAAGAAGGAAAGTCATTTTAAACCTGCTTTGTGTCCTCTCTCGACAGGTCAGAGCGGCCTGGGAAAATCTACGCTGGTGAACACACTGTTTAAATCCAAGGTCAGCCGTAAGTCCTGCACTCCCAATTACGAGGAGAAGATCTCCAAGACCGTCCACCTGCAATCAATCAGCCACAGTGAGTCCCTCTCTCTCTCTCTCTCTCTCTCTCTCTCTCTCTCTCTCTCTCTCTCTCTCACTCTCTCTCTCTCTCTCAAACACTCTCTCTCTCTATCCCAGACTTTTCCCATGAATTAAACACTGAACCCTGAGTAACGACTTACATAATCTTGTGCATTGACCTTGATTTTGTACAAATTCAATCAGAAAAATTTGGTTTTATTCCTCAGTTATTTACAGCACAAAACACCAGAGCTTTATCCAATACTTTGATTGCTAATTTCAACTTTGTCACTAAATAACATCAACAACTTGGGGTAGTGGGGAATGGAAAGGCTTTCACATCAAATTCAAAGAACTCGTAATAGGGGTCAGAGAGAGAGAGAGAGACAGACAGACAGAGAGAGAAAGAAAGAGAAAAACCAATGTGGCCCTGCTTGTCATTAAGAAAAACCTGTCAGAGTGGCTGAGAGAGAAAGACAGAGTGTCGGATTGTATTTTTCATCCCACGGGTCAGAGGATGACTCCGGTTCGAACAGAGGACATCATTTATGTAAGATAACAACTGGTGTATGTTTGAGCACGAGGCCGTGTCTTCTCTTGTGTTCTCTCACAGTAGCTGAATAAAACAATCGACTCACTGTCACCAACCACGACCTCCGTCTAAGAATAACGGAGAAATCTCACCTCAGAATCAAGATCTCAAGTCATGCTAACATTTCTGCTCACACCATCACCAAATATACGATCACTTTAGAAGTATTTCTTGAGGTATTTAATTAAATACATCACAAACTTTTTTTTTGTAATGTTAACAAGCTTGCTAGGTTTCTAACCTGAAAGCACCAAGCTAATAAAATGTACTAGATCTACACAATTGATCCTTTTTAGATTTAATTATAATGCGGAAATACTTTTTAATCTAGCCGGCGAGACAGCGATACGTTTGTTCTTTTGCTATTTGATGCTAATTACAGAAGCTGTTGGTAAAGCTTGTCCGCTCGCCGGCCATCTTGACAAAACTCAGTAGTTATCTGAATATTGCAAACGATATACTGTAAAAACATCGGTAGTCTGTTGATACGGATCATTTCCGATGTTGAATTAAAAGTTTAGACGTTCTTGAGTTTACCACAGCGCTAGGAATCCCAAAAAGTAAACCGTTTACTTTACCATACAGTCCTGTACTTTAGACATGAATGAAAAGAAAAACACGTACCTTCATGAGCTTCACTGCTTGAGGCGCCGTCATGCTCAATTTGAAAGTGGCGTGAAAGGCAGATAGCGTAGCCTTCTTAGTATGCCTTTTAAATGGATGTATTGTGTGTGTTCCTACAATAATTAGCGGTCCCGCGGTGTGATCTATCTTTATATGACACTCGCTTTGCTGACAAGTGACTGAATAACACAATAGTGAGTCGTTTCAACAAGTTTGTGTGGGTTTTGGAACATAGCAGGACAAGACAGAACCGACCGAGCTGAGGCACATTTTAGCCTGGTAGCATTTGAAACTGCATCCACTAGCTGCAAACGATTACAAAGCAGTATTTTTCTTATAAAAGAAAAAGAAAAACATTTCATTCACTGGTTATCTATGATGTTCCTTTTAACAGGAAAATAGGGTACATTTAAAAAAAAAGAAAAAGAGGAGAAATAAATTACTTGCGGTATTAGAATGGAATGTTAGCACTAGCCTATGCTATTTACCTCACAGTGTAAAGCTTTATTTTTTCTAATTTATATATATATATATATATATATATATATATATATATATATATATAATATTTCTCATAAATATTCATAATATTTGCTAATAATATTGTGGGCTAGTTAACATGAGCAGGATTTCTGAGAGGATTTTTTACGACATATTTCTAAATGGTTATAATATCCACTACTAATGTTTGCTTCTAACCTAAGAAAATTTGACAAGATATCTAAGAATTACCTACTCATGGAATTCTACTCATAAACTTTATTATCTTTGCTGCAGATGCTTTATTTATCTTCATTATTAATGATAGCTAGGTAGCTAACCTGAGCAAACCTGAGGAGCATTTTAAGTTCTGTTTATAGCTTTGCTAAGCACTGAACTATTTTAACATGATTTCTAAAAGAAATAAAGCTTTATAAGCCTCATTGCAACTGCTAGCTAGCTGGTTAATAAGTGCTAACTTGATAGGATATCAATGAGGCTCTGATATTCACTGAATGCTAGCTAGCTAGCTTCATAATCTTCACTGCTGATGCTAGTCTGCTAGCTGACAGGAGCTAAGCTGAGGGTTAACTTCAAACTGAGTTAACTTAATTTTATATAACAATGTTCAAATATATGTATCGTAATATTTAGTTTTGCTAAAAGAGTGGGAGCAAAGAAAAGTAAGGCTGCATTTAAGTTAACAAAAAAAATATATAAAAATTAATAAAAATAAAATTAATTGTACGTATTGTGAAGAAATATAAAAAGAAAAAAAAAATCAGCCAGACAGGCCACGCCCACAAATAGAAGATATATCTACATACATAGAAATTGTTATTGAATGGTACACACCCTGCTGTGACCGACGTCTACACTCCAGAAATCCTCCTGTTAAAAAAAAACGTGTATGCGCTTGTGTTTGCATTTGTCGTATCCGTGTACTCCTGCTTCACGGCACGTTTCAGACCATATGAGGATCACGATATACGTCCACCAGAGATCCTCCCTCATTTTAGGAGACACTCTTCACTGAATTCTCAGTCCAGCGAATTGTAAACAGTGTAGTGAAGGAAAAAAAGGTTATGTTTTTTTTTTCTTCGTCAGCCTTCAGAAAGTCAGGCCCGGGACATCCTGACATCTAAATGTAAATATTTGCTTCCACCGGGCCGGCGTGTCGAAAAAGCACAGTGCGTTTTATGGCACATTTTATGGTCACTTAGAAAGAGGAGAGATATGAATCTGATGTCATGGTTTCTAGAACATTCTTTAAAAAGGTGTTTGTTATGATGCAGCGTATTTCTACCACAATGCAGATTTAGCGGTCTGAGTAGGTTTTATTTTCCCATTTTATTTTTTATCGGATTTGTAAAAACGTTGCCGTTATCCGTATGAGCAAGGAACTGAATTTTTACGGAGTTAAATAGAATTGAACGGTTGAGTTGAATATAATTCGAAGTTGTATGAACTTCTCTAAAAAGTTTTATTCTGCGGCGTTGTTGAATTCTTGACTATAGCACTATTCGGACGGGATTAGTTTTACTGTGGGGACGCGGAGTAATGCAATTTTACCTCAGGATGTCTGTAATATTAATTGGCCAATTCGCACGGGACAAGACATCTCAGTAAAACTAGCAGAAGTGGGAGGGGTAACTCGCTTTACGCACCACAGTAACCTCCTTGTCGTCATGTGCGTATGACGTTGCTTCCTGTTTCAAGCGCCTCCATGCTTGCAAAACGCGCAAAACTTTAAAACAGGAAATGATGGAATTTTACCGTACATATTTACAGCGGGTCGATTCGGACTGGATTAGTATTACCTGAGGTAATTTTTCCGTACCTTTTTACAGAAGGTAAAAGTCACCGTAATCTTTACTGACATTGTCCGTAATGATTACCGAGATGGCACATTCGGACGGGAATAAAATCACAGAGAAGCTCTGGTAATAATTACTTTACCCCCCACGTCCCCACGTAAAACTAATCCCGTCCGAATAGGGCTTATGATTGGTCAGAATTCCTGATTTTGATTTACTTTATAACATAAGTCACAAACACAAAAAACGACTGTTTAAAGCTGCTTTAATTTTGACTACAAGGAAATAGTGTAAGTTATTATGAAGATACCGTAAGTTACAGAAATAACGCTAGTTCTCACTCATATATTATTACCAGATGTGCAGCGATACGAAAAAGTTTGCCAAAAAAAATTACAGCGTCTTTAAAACATAGCTTATCTTTTGTTTTCTTAAAACAAATCTGTCTTTTATCAGACTGCGAGTTTATTAACACAGCTATCTACCTAGCTAAGGTCAGCTGTGTTTGCTAGCTAAACAGCGAGTAATGAACTCATGTGAACTACCAATTCTTGAAATGGCATATATGTGAAAATTTCCTTGTCTCTGGTTTTCAGGCATTGAAGAAAAAGGCGTGAAGATGAGACTCACAGTTATCGACACGCCCGGATTTGGAGACCAGATCAACAACGAGAACTGGTGAGTGAAGCTTGATCGCGTCTGATATTTAGGCAGATACAATACGGCAAAAAAAAAACATGATCATAGATCCGGAAAACGTTTATGACCTCCATTTTTAACCTGTTACTTCTCTTCAGCTGGGAGCCCATCGTCACGTACATCAACGAGCAGTATGAGAAATATCTGAAGGAGGAGCTGCACGTCAACAGGAAGCGAAGGATCCCAGACACCCGCGTCCACTGCTGCGTCTACTTCCTGCCAGCCACGGGGCACCGGTACGTGTCACTTCCTGCGCTTTATTTCAGACAAAATAAAGAAAATTTGAAGTAGGCCCTTGTGCCCTGATAGACCTTTTGACCTTATTGGAAACCCGAGTGCTGTAAATCGACTTGAGGGTAGAGCGTAGGGTTGTGCTTAGGAAACAGAACACTGTTCACGGGTCAAGGAGTCATAAATACCTGAATCCATGTACAAATACTTAGAGCCTCATCAAGCTGCATGTCTCCCGAGTGTCCAATATATCCTCAGTACATTTACAAGATGGTCCGTATTTAATTTGAACCTCTAGCTGAGGAGTTCAGAGTTAAAGGATTTGTGCAAGAGGGAATTAATTAGCTTGTGATGTGATGCTAATCCATGACAACACTAGCATTAATCAGTGATCAATAACCAGGCTTGGAATGAACTAGCTTCTGTTTAGCTAATTTGGCTAAGTTAGCATTAATCGGACGTTTCCTCAGGTTGCGTCCAATCGATGTGGAGTTTATGAAGCGGCTGGGGAAGATCGTGAGCATCGTACCTGTGATCGCCAAAGCCGACACGCTAACCATGGATGAGAGGCTAGAGTTCAAGCAAAGGGTAAGCAATGATTCTGTCATTTATAATAGTTTGATTCCTCGACTTAGTAAAAAAAAACAACGAAATATACAGATTAAGCCAAGTTGCTTATTTATTTTAACACAAATTTTGTGAAACTCTTATATGTCTTATGTATGACAAATGAGAATAGTCGTTCAACTGGTACAAAAGTAATGGCACCCTGTGTGTGCATGTGGGTAAACATCTCACTATATCTAACCAGGATCTCCTTTGTCTCTTGGCAGATAAGGCAGGATCTTCAGGCCCACGGGATCCGAGTGTATCCACAGAAGGAATATGACGAGGACGCAGAGGATCGGATACTCAACGACAAGATCAGGGTACGAGGAACTTTTTTTGTTTTTTGAACATTTGTTTGCATGTTCTCCCCGTGCCTCGGGGGTTTCCTCCGGGTACTCCGGTTTCCTCCCTACAGTCCATGGTAGGTTGATTGGCATCTCTGGAATATTGTCCGTAGTGTGTGAGTGAATGAAAGAGTGTGTGTGCCCTGTGATGGGTTGGCACTCCGTCGAGTGTGTTCTGCCTCGATGCCCGATGACGCCTGAGATAGGCACAGGCTCCCCGTGACCCGAGGTAGTTCGGATAAGCGGTAGAAAATGAGAGAGAGAGAAACTCGTCACTATATTTACATTATTTGTTAGTTTTTACTAGTTTAGCATCTTTTGTCTGTGTTCAGTTAGGAATATCACAAAAATTGCTATGTTTATTTTGTTTTTTATGCAGCTAAGCTTAGCATGCTTATTCTGTGCTGGAAAAACAATCCTCCAGGAGCGTATTTCTGTGTCTGAGTAACATTTTCAATCGTACAATGCTAACGTTATAGTTAATACTGTACGTGACTCCGTTTATCTTCAGACTGATTTCTGGTGTGTGTTTGGTGGTTGATTTTAGGAAAACATCCCGTTTGCGGTTGTGGGAACAGATAAAGAGCACCAAGTGAATGGAAACAAGGTCCTGGGACGAAAAACCAAATGGGGAATCATCGAAGGTGAGGGTTTTATTCTTCAATCACAATCCTAATAGTAATAATGTGTACTATTATGTACCAGTTATTGTTTTTGTCTTATACGACACCGCCATCTAGTGGCAGAGTTTAGCTAAAGCATCAGTATTGATCTCCAGCACTCCACCGTTGGTATTGATTATGTTTCTATTTCTGATTTTTTTTTTAATCTTTCCTTCTTTTCTTTTCTTTTCTTTTTCTTTTTTTTTTTTTTTGCAGTTGAAAACGTTGAGCATTGTGAGTTTGCCAACTTGCGAGATCTTCTGATTAGGTAAGTTTAATTTCTCGGTCCTAATAATGAAATATACTAATCAAAGCACTTTAACACCTTCACGATCTTCCTATGTTCAAGCTTTTTTTTTTTTGTAGCTGTTTTATAAACAAACGTGTAACGATAAGATGAGGTTTTCTATAAAGAGATGTTTAATTAAAGTTTGATATCTGTGAGAAAACCAAAATGCTTGCATTTCGTGGACATTCCACAACGTGAAACGTATCTAAAAATGGATAAAGAAAAAAACTGCTACACTATTTTAAATCAGAAAAGAATTATATTTGCCGGCTAATTTCCAAAATCGTCTGCCGACACGGTTAAAGAAAGGCGTTCAGTGCTTTCTATCGATTCTATAGCTACGTTTAATGCTGTGGAACGTCCAGAATGCAAATTCTCCCAATTATACTTTTTATTTGAAAGATGAATAAAATTTGTTTTAATCCTTTGATGGGATGAATAACATTTTTGCTCAAGTTAGCTAGGATCCCCCATAAACCCCTCCTCAGTGTCATCATGGCTATATTGCTTCAGGAGATACAGTGTAGTAATAAACCTGGGCTAAGGGTTCACAGTAAATGGAATTAATGATGCAATTTATTTATTTATTTATTTATTTATTATGAATCTTCCACAGATCCCACCTTCAAGACCTGAAGGACGTCACTCACTACATCCACTACGAGACGTACCGAGTGCGACGGCTGAACGAGAGCAACGCCAGCGGACTCGGCCTCTCCGCTCACACTCTGGAGAACGGTACAGCAGAGAAGAACGACGCAGAAAGCCAGCTTTAAACACACACACACACACACACACACACACACCCCAAGATGATCAGATGTGAAGACGTAAAGACATTTCTGCATTTAAGCATCATATATAAGTCTATTTTTTAAGAGGAGTCTATTTTATGGGTGAGGTTTTGGGGGAAAAAAGTCTGAGATTGAAAAACATATTGATGATGATGATGATGATGATGGTGATGTGTGAGGAAGTACAATAGAAGTGAAATGCATGTAGGAAAAATGACTCTTTCCTCATGCTGAGCAAATCTTTCCCTTTATTTCGCTCTCTTTTTCTTTCTTTTTTTTTTTATTTTTTTAAAAGTAAAATTAGACTATTTTTGTTACCATGCTTACATTTGGAATGTGTGATTGTTTTTTTTTTTTGTTCTTCTTAATTTTCTAACCGAGCTATTTTTTTTTTCTGCTTGTGGAAAAGAAAAACCTTGAAATGAAAAGAAAGCAATATCACCAAAAGTTTATTATTATTTTTTTTAATCATGAGCTGTTTGGAGCTTCTATACGTCTGTTCTGTTTTTCAGCAGTTTTTCTGTTTTTTTTTGTTTGTTTGTTTTTGGTTTTTTTTTGTTAATGAAAAAAAACAAGAAAAAAACAAAACAAATAGAGCAGTAATGATGTATTCACTGTTTTTTTTTTTTTCATCAATGGTACACATTTTTATACTCACTGTCCAGAATTGTGTGTTGTTTTTTTTTTTTAAGCTACTGTACATAAACATGTTTTTTTTTTGTTTTTTTTTATCTTTTTTCTTTTAAATAATAACGCAACATGTACTAACAGCTCGTTAAACATGTCCTCGTTAAAAATATTAATATTCATGTTAAACGTCGTTGAGTTAAGATTAAATGATTGTCACTGTTGACTGCACATTGTGTTTATTTTTCATAAAATATACCGAGACGACACGGTGGCTTAGTGGTTAGCACGTTCGTCTCACACCTCCAGGGTTGGGGGTTCGATTCCCACCTCCGCCTTGTGTGTGGAGTTTGCATGTTCTCCCCGTGCCTCGGGGGTTTCCTCCGGGTACTCCGGTTTCCTCCCCCGGTCCAAAGACATGCATGGTAGGTTGATTGGCATCTCTGGAAAATTGTCCGTAGTGTGTGTGTGTGTGTGTGAGTGAATGAGAGTGTGTGTGTGTGTGTGCCCTGTGATGGGTTGATACTCCGTCCAAGGTGTATCCTGCCTCGATGCTCGATGACGCCTGAGATAGGCAAAGGCTCCCCGTGACCCGAGAAGTTCGGATAAGCGAGAAATGAGTGAGTGAGATACCGAGACGACGTGGATTGTTGCGTATATTAGACATTTATGTAATTTAAGAAATTTTGTGAAAGTCAAGTAAACATGGCGTATGTTAAAGTTAAAGGTAAACTTAACGTGAACTTTACTGAGCTCGGCTACGCTTAGGCTACATAAATGGTTGTTAGTGATGACACACAAAATGTATTTGTAAATTGTTCAAAGTGTTACCTGAAATTTTGGTGCACATGAAAATCTAAGTTGGTCCAGGATTTTAAAAAAATAGTTAATGAATTTGTGCAAATTTACAGATAACGAGTCTCCATAATAGCGTGATTAGTGGCGAGTTACTGTGACGTTTTACAGACTTCCAGATATTAAAAAGCGATTCAAAAACCTAACCGAATATGTGTGCCATTCCATTAGCACAAAAGTAATGGCACCCCGCCGAAAAGGAGTAGGCGTTTGTTAATGTTAATGTGTTTCTATGCTTAAAGATTTGCTGCAGTGGCTGAGCTGCATTACTGGACGGTCTAGAGCAAAGCACTTTGGAGGCTCTCTTTCTCTTTCTGATTAGTCATAATTTTTTTAAGTTTTCAGTTTTTTTAAACTGATTTTTTCCCCCAACTAATTATTATTACTGTGATTTTTTGTATGTTTTTTTTTAATAAAAAAAATTCAGAAAGCAGTAAGCTAATTAAGATAATACGAACAAAATCATATTTTATCATGAAAGTTTTCAAAGTGAAGTTAAAGACTGTGTGTGTGTGTGTGTGTGTGTGTGTGTGTGTGTGTGTGTGTGTGTGTGTGTGTGTGTGTGTGTGTGCGCGCATGTGCTTATCAATCAACCGCACAGAGCTGTGTTTGCTTTTGTACAACCTTTACTAAAACGGTGCAGACTGGAACCAAACCATTTTGGAAAAACGACAACGCATGTCTGACAAGGCACTGCAGCCATGAGAAACGTTTTTTTTTCTTTTACTACAGCATTATTTACAGGAAAACAAAAAAAAAGTATAATCATAATAAAGCCTAATCAAAAGCTTTATGTTCATGACTAAGAAAAGTTGGATGTCAGAGAGCTGGTCCATGTGAGGCAGACTTCATTTTCTTAGCCACAGTCACGCGATGGGACGTTTATTCCGTGAACAAAAACCTATGTTTTCATCGAAGACCCTGATAGAACGGTCGCGTTAGTGATCGTGTAAACGGTACGTGTATGATGCAGAATATTCAGACATGTTGGTGATGGGAGCGAAGAGCAGATCCGCTTCGAATGGTGGACGTCCGTCACACTGGAGGCTTCGATTAAAATGTACAGCGTCATTCAGGTTTCTTATCTATAGAACAGGTTCATGCATCTGGAGTTTTATCGATAAAGATTACGGTCATGTCCCAAACATCAGAATTAATCACTAGCTAGTGTACATATTATAAGATTGAACCTTGTTTCAGGATTTTTCAAGAGTTCAGAAGATTTTCAAAGGATGCATCGATACATCGTTTTGATGCATCGATCGTTTTTTGGTATTTGGTTTCAATAGTGGTCCTGTGTTTTATATATATTTAAAGCTTGGATTAAGTACAGTTGTAATGGTGAAGAAATGTTTTTATTTTAGTTGCATCAGAATCTCTCTATTGTGGGCATTCGTTAAGAACAACAATTTAATATTTGAAACTGGTTCTTTTCATAAAAAAATGAAAATAAAAGTTTGACCCTTAGCTAGCGTGCTGCTAATGATAAACCTTCTTGTTCTGAGCTTTTCCTTGTATTTGTCAAATGGATGTTTAATACCAGTTTCTGTATCGATGCATCCCTAGTTCAAACTTAAACATTCATAATAGCAAGTGAAAAAAAAACAGTTTATTTTCAGGTACAAAGTTGAGCATGTAACACCAACAACAAGCAATGTTCAGACAGATTAGTGTGCTATTTTTGGGAAGATTTATGTTCAACCAGTTGCTTTTAGGAGCCGTACATACCTACTACGGTTTCACAGAAAAGAAAAAAGTTCTAGTCAGGCCACGCCCACAAGTGATTTTTTGGTTGCTTGTGTAAACATGGGATCAGGCTAGGTAGCTGTGTGTGTTCCCATAATGCATTGGGAGACATTAGATTTAATACTGGCATCAGTCCTGGCATCAAGGTGCAAGTTGTATTGTGGTACTAAATAAAATGTAAAGTTAGTTGATTGCACAATCTTAGAAAATCAAGCATTCCAATTCAGCGGTTATTAAGACATTTTACAGATGTTCAGTCATTATCATAATTAACAAATTGTCAAATTGTGAATTTTGATAGATTACGATTTAAGGCATAAAACCACCTTCGATGTATTTAATATCACAAAAACAACCTTTCCAACCGTAGTTTTGCAACTTTTATCATCATAAGCTGTTATTCGTGATATCTGTTACATATATTACTAATTCTATCCTCTGTTCAGGTCTGGAGTCTGACAGAAATCAGGATGAAAAATATTTTCAGATTTTTGTCCTGTTGATTTTGGCTCTTGTTTTGGATTGCAGTCTTGTTAAAAGACACACCAACATTCCAGACATAGAATTTCAAAATTCTGTTCTTTGCAAATAAATCATAAAATTGGTGTAAATATAGCCTTTTCCCATTCAAATACCATGGGGGGCACAAACTTTTGCCCCAGCTCTAAATAGATGCGGTAAATAGCTATCTTTCCAGTGTGCAGATAATTAGGACATGAACATTCCGTACGTTGTTCATTTGTATATTTTTTTTTACTTTTATTTACTGTTATTTGTTAGCTTGAGCACTGTTAAGCACTTGTAAGTTACACGTTAGTGTTTAATGCTTTAAATCTGAATTTGAGTGTGTATATTTAACATTGATTTGGCATATACCAAAAGATCCCAAGCCTTCCTTATGTACACATTAGGGTCAAATAAGTAAAGTTAAGGTCGAAGATTCTGCTGAACACCATCATTCCAAACTCTCACCCCATAAAAACAGCTTGGTTCACAGTAAAAACTACATTTTTTTTTTACAAGTAATACAACATCTCCAAGTTTGTATATAATTTTCCTCAGCGATATATTAATATGTATCTCTGTTATTTATTTTTATTGGATGGAGGGATAGCAGAATGGAAGAACTTCCATAGAACATCTGTTCTCATCTATACAGAGAGCTGGTGGATGTGTAAATACTGCAAAATGGTTCAAATTAAAAGAAAACTTTCAAGAAAAAATAAATAAATCCACGCTAACCTCCATCGCTAAATTGAACTTCGGCCATTTTGGTGGCAAAAAAATTTCCCAATTTTGTACAAATTTCTTCCACCAGGTGTCAGTGTAGCTCCTTATGAGAAATAACCACCAGTTATTTCTTATTATATAAAAAAAAAGTACAAAAATAACTCAAAATAAATAAATAAACAAACAAACAAACAAACAAACAAACAAACAAACCCTGCCGTCTCTTCAAGCAGCTCTTCGTGTTCCCTGCTCTTTCCTCGGTGAATGGAATCAAACACACGCACACACAAAAATTGATCTTCTTCACTTCTCTGAATGAACGAATAAATAAATAAATAAATAAATAAATAAATAAATAAATAAATAAATACATTGGGTTTATAAATTAACCTTAAGTAGTAAAATACATAAATACATTTGAGTCTCAGAGCTTGAAGCTGAATCAGGCTTTAGTACGATCTGGTTTTAGATCCAGTGTTTGACCTTTGACCTTTGCCAAGGTGAGGTACAAAGGTATCAGAGAAAGCAGTTTATGACCTTAAGTGCCTAAAGCCTTTGGGGTCACAGTGTCTTTTTTGTGTGTATTTTGTTTTGTGTTCGTTTGCGTCTTTTGTATTTCTTTAAATAATCATCACTTTTTGTCCAGAAAAATAATAAAGCTGTAGAATAATTTATTTAAACATTATCTATTTCCTGTCCTCCTCGTCACTCAGCATCAATTCTGATAACTAAATCAATGAACGGAAAGAAGAAAGGAGTGAGAAGGGAGAGAAAGAAAAACAATGAGAGAGCAAAGGATACAGTAAAAGAAAGAAAGAAAGAAAGAAAGAAAGAAAGAAAGAAAGAAAGAAAGAAAGGAAGGAATTGAAACTAAATGAAGGGACAAAATGGGAAATTTAAAAAGGAACCAAAGAAAGAAAGAAAGAAAGAAAGAAAGAAAGAAAGAAAGAAAGAAAGAAAGAAAGAAAGAAAGAAAGAAAGAAATTGAGACTAAATAAAAAGAAAAAATTGGAAATTTATAAAGGAAAGAAAGAAAGAAAGAAAGAAAGAAAGAAAGAAAGAAAGAAAGAAAAAAGGAATGAAAAGGGGAAAGAAAGAAAGAAAGAAAGAAAGAAAGAAAGAAAGAAATAATAAAGAAAAATAAATAAATAAAAAATGATTAAAAAGTCTAAATAAATAAATAATAAATAAATAAATAACTAATAAAGAAATAATAGAAGTAACTAATAAAGATAATGAATTTGAGATTACATAACAATAAAAATTTATATTTCCAAAAAGGAAAGAAAGAAAGAAAGAAAGAAAGAAAGAAATGAAAAAGGGAAAGAAAGAAAGAAAGAAAGACAGAAAGAAAGAAAGAAAGAAAGAAAGAAAGAAAGAAAGAAAGAAAGACAGAAAGAAAGAAAGAAAGAAAGAAAGAAAGAAAGAAAGAACTGGAGAACTCTTCATTATTTGGCCACACAGCACCAGTGTCGCGCTCAGACATAAATGCTGTTCATTCAGAAAAGAAATTCACATAAAACTTTCATTTCATTTCCTGACGCTGTTCTCATCAGTAGCGTGATACAGGATTATTAGAGACTATTTAATCGCACAAAATGGCATCATGGTGGCGCAGAACAGGGTTTGAAAGCCAAGGAGGGGGCACAAACTTTTTCACTGTTGTCTGTGTGTGTGTGTGTGTATGTGTGTGTATACAGTATCTGTACCTGGTGATGGCCTGAGAGAGGCACAGACGCAGTGTGTAAACCGTCAAACCGGACTGAAAAACGAGCGTTTGAAAGCAGGCCAGTGGTTATTTATACCGAGTTATAAATATCTACAGTTTCCACGTCGATTGGTACATTTGAGTAAATATTATTTTTGCACTGGAAAAAAAAAATCTAAAATGATTTTAAAACTGCACCATGCATTTAGTCCGTGTTTAGGTTCTACGGTAGCAGCTGCATCGCAACGAGTCTTCGGGTTGGCGGAGGATCGATACTGAAAACCTGCGGCACTAAAATCGACACCGTGAAAAGAACATCCTTCAACAAATCTATGGTATTTTATTCCCAGTAATCCTCGTCAAAAAATATAGATTTAAAAAAATAAGATTTCCAAAAAAAAAAAAAAAAAAAAAAAAAAAGGAAACACAGGAGGACAACGAAGCGCAGGAAAGGAAGCGTGCAGCACTGACGCGGGGTAAAAGATCGACGCGGCTGTTCGCGGATAATAATTCGAGTATTTTCTATTTTCTCAGAGGCGACGTTCACTAAAGAGAGTGCAGGGTGTAAATACAGCGAGAAGGGAAAGGATCAAAGTTTCTTTTGCGTTCTTTACTTTTCTCCTAGCTTCTCCTGGTCTTGGTTTTTCTGGAGTTCACGCAGCTCGTGTTTCGCTCAAAAAAAAAAAAAAGAACATTAAAAAAAAAAGTTTTTTTTTTTCGCTTCATGGTTCATGGTTCATGGTTCGTGTGTGAAGGCTGATGGTTGTGATGGAAGCTTGACGCCTCGGATCGTGTCGCTCGCTTTCGTGTCACTTTCCTACATCAGCCGAGACCAATGAATACAAAGGTCTGGAAGATTCCGACCAGCTTCCCGTGTTCCTCTTGCGCTGTCTCATCTTCGACTCCGTCTTTTCACTTTTTCCGTCGATTCCCCTCGTGGGTTTCAAGATGAGTTTGGGGGTTTAGTCATCAGTCTGGTTCGTTCGTCTGAAGAAGGAGGAAGGTTTTTATTTGATGATGAGGAGGATGCAGGCTCTTCATCGTCTCTACTCGATGACCATGCAGCGTGGCAGGTGCTGGGAGTAGTACTTAAAGAGCTCGGCCGTAGCGCCCGGGCAGTTGGTCAGCTCCAGTTCCTCCAGATCCTGCAACTGGATCAAGCCTGACAGGCCAGTGGTGGTCAGCAGGGGGCAACCTGTTGCAGGGAATCACACACACACACACATGCGCATGAGAGTCACTTCCTGTCCTGAATTTAATGCTCATAAGGATCGTACTTCCAAAAAAAAAAAAAAAAGGAAATAAAGAAATAAAGAAGGATTAGTAAAGATACAAAAAAATGCACAAAACAATAAAAGGTACAGAAGGAAATAAAGACGAATAGAAAGTAAGAAACTGTGAGATATGCTGAAAAAGAAAATTGAGACTAAATAAAAAGACAAATTTGTAACTTTAAAAAGGAAAGAAAGAAAGAAAGAAAGAAAGAAAGAAAGAAAGAAAGAAAGAAAGAAAGAAAGAAAGAAAGGAATTGAGACCCAATAAAAAGAAAAATTTGGAAATTTAAAAAGGAAAGAAAGAAAGAATTAAGAAAGAAAGTGAAAAAGTGTCAAAAAGTAGAAACAGCATAGACAAAGTAAGAAAAACAAAAGGAAGGAAAATATAACGTGAATAAAAAAGAACGTGAAAATAAACGAGTGAAAGAAAGTAATAAAAAAGGGAACACAAAAAAAGAAAAGCGAGCAGGATATAAGAAAAAGAAAAATATGAGAAAAGCATCAGATAATATCGACAGATATAAAGGAGGAAGATAACAAACCCGCTAGAGAGAGAAGACGAAGACTCCTCATACCAAACAAGTGCTGCAACCCAAAGTCCTGCACCTACACACACACACACACACACACACACACACACACACACACACACACACACACACACACACACACATTGTGTTGATATTATTTGTATTTAAATAATTTGTCCATGTTTCCTATTTAAACTCCTGCTAAACCTTTTGCTTGGATTTTGCTTTTTTCCACTCAAACAGAATCTAGATAGTTTTTTACTCTCTCTAAAGTCTACAAGGTTCCTCTTTCAGCATGTAGCAGCTCTCATGTGGTTGGTTTTGAGGTCATGTGTTATTGTTCACAACCCCATGTGCCATTGTTTTGGTTTCAGTCTCGTCTCCGCCCCTGCGTTGTCATTGGTCGACTATTCTACCTCCTTCAGCAGTTCTGTGTTTCATGCTGATGAGTTTGTCATGTTTCTTTGTCTCCTTGAAAAAATCTCACAAGTTGTGATCCTGTGTTTCCAATCCTCCAGGGTGACTACAGATGATTTGGGATTCGCTATGAAGGTAAGTGCTTTTCCCCTGAGGCTGAAGACTTTCAGATCAGAAATGGTGCTATCCCAAAATGTCTTGGCTTTGGTTTGGGTTTGACAAACTAATCAGTTTCACGTTGTACTTCCTGGTTTTTCATTTCTGATGTTAAACAGGGGGGGCACGGTGGCTTAGTGGTTAGCACGTTTGCCTCACACCTCCAGGGTTGGGGGTTCGATTCCCGCCTCCGCCTTGTGTGTGTGGAGTTTGCATGTTCTCCCCGTGCCTCGGGGGTTTCCTCCGGGTACTCCGGTTTCCTCCCCCGGTCCAAAGACATGCATGGTAGGTTGATTGGCGTCTCTGGAAAATTGTCTGTAGTGTGTGATTGTGTGAGTGAATGAGAGTGTGTGTGTGTGTGCCCTGTGATGGGTTGGCACTCCGTCCAGGGCGTATCCTGCCTCGATGCCCGATGACGCCTGAGATAGGCACAGGCTCCCCGTGACCCGAGGTAGTTCGGATAAGCGGTAGAAAATGAATGAATGAATGTTAAACAGATGAGGTTCTCATGTCTTCTCTAATTTGGTGAGAATCTATTTAGTGGGTTTTATTGGTGATTTTTTTTCCACCTCTAATCCTTCTTGTCCTCTAAAGTTGCCATGAAAAACAGCGATTACAGACACCAAATACATGTTCTCCACTTCTAACACCTCCACTCAATCCTCTTCCATCTTCACCACCCACATCCCTGGCTGCGTTCTTTAAAACTAAAGTGGTGGGCATTAGCAGACAGTTCTCGCCACATACACCCACTCAACCACTTTTTACTTCTTCATCACATATGAGGTTCTGGCCTGATCTTCATAGTCTGCTAGTGATGAATGTGCTGTGGTCTCGAGTCTAAAATCATGCTGCTTGTTCATGGTTTCTGAAAAGACGATCTCGATCTCCTTCCAGAATGTACTGTATTTCCACCACACCACTGGTTGTGGGTCAAGTCATACTGTAGATTAATGAATCAGTGAATATGATCATCCATCCATCTTCTTCCTCTGGTCATGGGGTAAATATCACTGGGGCAAGAGTGTTAGCAGAGATTACCTTTACAGCACATGGCAGACGCTCTTATCCAGAGCGACTTACATTATCTGAGCAATTGAGGGTTAAAGGCCTTGCTCAGGGACCCAACAGTGGCAGCTTAGTGGACCTGGGATCAAACTCACAACCTTCCGATTGGTAGCCCAACACCTTAACCACTAGGCTACCACATGCCTATGCACATGCCTCCCTCCCCTTATCTAGCTCCTTCAGCTCCTCCGCAAGGATTCCCAGGCTAGACAAGTGATATAAACTCTCCATCAAGTCCGGCCTTGTGTGTCTTCTCCCCGTCTGACATGTCTCCCCAGGGAGGCGTCCCGGTAGCATCCTATCCAGATACCTGAAGCACTTCATTTGTCCCCTCCAAATGTCCAGCTCCTCACCCTATTTCTAAGCCAAACCCCAGGCACCATGCAAATATAATTACAAGCATAACTTCTCCCTTTTTAATGAATGTTTGCAGGATTCCTCGGTGATAGCACCTCCTACTACTCGAGTAAAGAAGCAAAAATTCCTTGTCTTCAGGGTTAAGTTCTGCACCTGCTCAGGAAAACTCCGTCCACTTGCACAACATTAAAGAACATTTAACCAAATAGTCAAAACTTGAACAAATCTCAAGTAAAAGTTGTAGCTTTACAATAGTATCTGTAGGAGAACCCAATCACAGGGTAAAGTTGGTTCCTACGGTAATTACCTGACAACACCAGCGTAAATACAGGCTGCGAAGTGAAGACATGGTAGAAAGGTACCCGAGCCCTGTGTCTGTAATCCTCACACACCTAAAGACAAAAATCAGGGTTACTTCAGTCAGTTTGCACTCACACGATCACGTACCGTATGTGGGGTCACGTTTCCTTCATACACACTCGGACCGCTGCTGTCAAGCGCCTATTAATTATCTACCGATTATATCGTTTATGGAATATCAGAAACATGCATTATAGATCAGATTACGTGACGTCTAGTCGACCGTACATCAAGTGCCTGAAGTAGACGTCCACTATCTGAATATGCAATATGCATGAGAGAATTAGATGTTGTTCCAGAGTGCTTTGGAAGCAAACTGCTTCTCTATGAGTTCAGATTAATGTGTAATGTGATATACACCGATATTTAGCTTGTTTTGAAAGAGTTTACATTTTATTTCATCAGAAATTGAAAACAGTTTGATTTATTTAACAATGTGAGGGGGGAATTAAAGAAAAGTCGGACCGGACACGCCACAGGATGAGTCATTTGGTGATCGTTGTTTGTATGGATTGGGAACTAATTTGCCTACTAATGAGACATTCTCAACTCAACACTGAACACTTTTACATACCGGTCAAGAACCAGCTCCTCAAGCTTGTGCAGATCACAGGCGATGTACTCGAGGGCAGCATCTGTAATGCGTGGGCACCAGGAGAGATCGAGGCTACGCAGCTTGCGCAAGTTCTCGGCCACAAGCTCAACGCCGTCGTCGGTGATCTTTGAGCAGCCTGAGAGGCTGAGCGCGGTCAGGTTGGGCAAGCTGTGCACCATGTTCACCACACCATGGTTGGTGATCTCCCAGCAGGAGTGTAGGCGCAGAGTACGAGTGGTGCAGCCCTGCTTGGCGGTAAAGTAGGCCATAGCCGTGTCTGTCACATGGTACGCCTGCAGACTCAGCTCGCACAGATTGGGCAGGAGCTGCGAGATCGCCGCTACGGCGTCATCAGCCACGTTGATGCAGTCGCTGACACTAAGCGATGTGAGCCGAGCATTCAGACTCGACCACAGGCCAGCCTCGGTGAAGTCGTTACAGCCCGAAAGCTCCAGATGTAGCAGCCCCTGCATCTGCTCCAACATCACCTGAGAAACGTAGAAGCAAATGTGCAGGGATTAATCATGCGCACGCAGTCATCATTCATTTCTCTTTAGAATCGACCGCCAAGAGCAAAGTTTTAATGTGGGTTTAATTATATTATAGCAGCTACAAAGAGTCGTTCCTTCATTTTGGTCTCAGAAAACCTATTTTGTGGGGGGGGGGGTTGTATATTTTTGTTGCATTTCATATTACATTACAGCCAACAGCAATCCTAATTCCTGATATGTACACGTCCAGGTTCTGATCGGTGAAAAAGAGCGAATGTTTGAGAGAGAAAAACAGGAACGGATAGCATTGCTAACAACTCATGTGGTCGCCATGACTACAGCAGGCCAGGCCTCAAAATAGCAGCAGCTCCGAGGCGAGTGGGACGAGTGCAAGCACGGTTGCATGCTGGTTCAGAAAGGAGGATGATTTTTTAGTTCTTCAGCCTGTAGAGCAGACGTCGATTACGAGCTCGTGGGTTTTATGAACTTTCCGAGGCAGATTAAAAACCATAAGAAACAATAAGAAATATGTAATCATGTGAGAAATGACATTTTGTCTGTGTTTACCTCGAGCCCTGCATCCGTGATGGTGGAACGCTTTAAGCTGAGTGACTTTACTCCCTTCTTGGACAGCGGGTAGTTGTCGATGAACTCGCAGATGTCCAGGTCAGAGACGCCGACCAGGCAGAAGGAGTGGAAGCCACGTAGTGCGAATGCCTGCAGGCTGACAAACTCCTTCTCGCCGTTGGGCAGTGCGTTATAGAGCTCCTTAGCGTGCAGGACAGGGCTCACGCCTTCCCAGAACTTGGGCTGGTACAGGACTTTACGCCACGTTTTGCACACCTGGGCCAGAGAGCACTTCTCGGCTGTTGAGAAGTACCACAGCAGCCGGTTTAACACCTTCTCGTCCAGAGCCAGCTGCCTCTCCAGCTTGGCGTACTGCCTGGCGTCGGCAGCCATGGGGAGCGGCTCTAAGTGGTAGGGCAGGCTTGGGGGCACCGAGGACGCCTGGCACAGACGGTTCTTAGCGGCCGGCGTGCCCTTTGTAATGCTGGCCGAGCCGAGGCCGTTGGGTTGTGGAGGCAGCTTGACCATGCCGTTCCGCGTCACACACGGAGACTTGAGCTCACTCGGAGTGGACATGTTCAGCTTTCAGAGCCTGCCAGAGAACAACACACTCAGTATTATCATTTATACACATTCTATGTTTTATATTATGTAATCTACATCAGGAGGGCTCCAGATTTTCCTTTTAGACAACAACAAACACAAAAAATAAATGGTTACCATTGCAATAAATCTATCTATCTATCTATCTATCTATCTATCTATCTATCTATCTATCTATCTATCTATCTATCTATCTATCTATCTATCTATCTATCTATATCTGTCTGTCTGTCTGTCTGTTCAACCATCCATCTACAGTATCTAACCAGCAGCATACAGAAAGAGACCCTAATATCATCTATAATGTCATTTCTTCAGCTCGTCTCTCCATCCATGTCTCTCTCTTTCTTTAATCGTGAGGAATGATGATACAGACCCACAGGCAGAAGTGTAAAGCTGTTGAGCGTAGTCTCATGCACACCCACGCCATGACATCATGCAGTTATTTATCGCAGTCCACCTTAAAATCCGAGCGCAGATGTGCGTGCTCAGTGTATTGATGCCAGCAGCAGAAAATGTCAATGAAGGTTGTTCACGTTCATCCGTTTTCCTGAATGAACCTCTCGAGAGGCTTTTACCCCGAACGAGACGCAGAAAAACACACACAGGTTCGATTCAACAGCCTTAGAGTCCATATCGAAACGTCTTCAATAGAAAACACAAACCTGCGAACACCTGCACATAATCACACAAACGCTACAGCATCCGCATAACACATCTACACGACAGACACACAACTGTACTGATTACGCAAGACAAACAAGTGGTGCACGGTGGAAAACGCCAGAGCTTAATGCCATAAATGCTTATGCCATCAGAAATGAGCAGGATGGAAAGTCCCAGGTTTAACAATGAGATGAAATATTACATTATTAAAATTGAAAATGTGTGTATATGCACCTTTTAAGTGTATTTTTGAATAATAAAAAATACTAATAATAAATGACAACGTTTGGTTGTGCGCCAATAAAAAAAAATGTTACAGTACTTGACGTATGTTCGTATAAGCCAACCTTCAGATGTTTTGCTCACTTTATTGCTGATTTTTCATTAGCATCATCCAGTTATTATTACACCTAGTGGTCAAAGCGAGGAACTGCAACAAACTGCAACAGAGATGGGGCAGAAATTCTTTTTTTTATACAAAGGGGGTAACGGTGGCTTAGTGGTTAGCATGTTTGCCTCACACCTCCAGGATTGGGGTTCGATTCCCGCCTCCGCCTTGTGTGTGTGGAGTTTGCATGTTCTCCCCATGCCTTGGGGGTTTCCTCCGGGTACTCCGGTTTCCTCCCCCGGTCCAAAGACATGCATGGTAGGTTGATTAGCATCTCTGGAAAATTGTCCGTAGTGTGTGTGTGTGTGTGTGTGAGTGAATGAGAGTGTGTGTGTGCCCTGTGATGGGTTGGCACTGTGTCCAGGGTGTATCCTGCCTCGATGCCCGATGCAGAGTTTTCTCTGTAATTTTTGAAAAATAGCTTCCCTGTAGTTTGCGATATATTTATAAACATAGCTATATTATAAAAATGGTACGAATCTCTCAGAACTGCTGCTGAAATTTAAGACTATATTGTGCTCATCCTGCCTTTTATTCTTTCATCGTTTTTATTGTATTTTTTTTTATTTTGAATTACGTTGCAGTCAAATTTTGTGCATTAAATCATCTGCCTTTCTTTAAAAATCTTTTTTTTTAATTTTTTCATTCCCCCCACCCCCACCCACCCAAGTCAGTTGTGAGCGCTACTTAAGAACTAACAGCTCCTCCATTATTTATTTATTTATTTATTTATTTATTTATTTATTTATTTATATATTTATGTAATGAACAAAGACCTCATGGTCCTGTACTCTTGCTTTCTGTTGGCTCACAACAAGAAGATCTGCAAATACGCAGATCAACAAGTTCGAGACAAACTTGGCAAGACATGGACGTCCTGCTTTTTGTAGCATTAAACGCTACAGAAACACTACATCCGATTCATAAATATTGGCATATCCTCTGATAGGATGTTATAGAAGAGTATCATTTGAACCTCTTGAAATTTCAGTTGGACTGCAGTTAAGTTAATGATCTGAGGAAAAACCCTGCACCATCCTGTGCACCATGTCGCATAAACCCAGAAATCTTTCTTTTTAAAATGTCTCGTTGAGCAATATATCAGCATCAGCATCAGTCGGTACTCTATGTACCCATAAGTGGGCCAAAGAAGTGAGCCATGGCGGCATGCCAGCCTCGTATCCATATGTCGTGCTTACCAAGATTCACTCGGGATGTTTTTTAAGGACCGCAAGATCAAAGCGAGACACACAACAAGAGAATCTAAATCGAGGGTTGATTAATCAGGCTTGTTAATTATTGTTCTCATGAAAGGAAATGAAATAAAAGGTTGCGTCCGTGTTTGGAATGTTCCTACAGGTGTGTATTAGATAAGGCTATATACAGTATATATATAATATGAAGTCTTAAATTGGGTAGGATTGGTCACATGGTGTTGATTCATTTCCTGTATCTGCAGCTATGACAGTAGATAATGTTATTATTGCCATAGCAACAGTTTGTTCAGTAATTAACAGAAAGTCTTTTTATATTAGAAAGAAAAATGGGTGAGTTTTTCTCTAATGGGATGTTTATTTAACGTGAACGGAAAGAGTCTCCAGCATCTGTGTGGTTAAGTACCGACTTATGTCACATAACACTCACTTTGTTTTAAGAACATTTATGATGCATAAATTTGTTGATTTTTTTAGTATTTTATTCCATACTGTATATCTAAGGTTCATATACAGTTGAAAGGCTTTAATGGCAACTAATAATAATAATAAAAAAAATCATTAAATATTCTTAAATCATGATGTGATTATATAACATTGTATAATTATCGCATTGTTTAAAAAGCTCAAAATCTTAAAATATTTTTGAAATATTTTATACAATATTTAAAAAATTTTTTTTATTTATGTCAGAAATCAGATCAGAAATATGATTCAGTTGACGGGATTGTTTTTATTCTTTTAATAAAAACAATCCCGTCAACTGAATCATATTTCTGATCTGATTTCTGAGACACATTCTACCAAAATGTTTAGAAATCAAGATCAACAGAGAGCAGGACTGCCATCCAGATGTATGTCCTGAAGTCCCGGGGCTTACAGACACCTCTTAAATAACTGGAAGTGCATTTACAAGCATGTAAATTGGATCAACATGCGCCCAGTGGTCTGTTTTTCCAAATAAACAAACGGGCCTAATATACAGACTTGAGGCATGCCGTGTTTTGCGATGCTCAGATGTTACTATAGAGTGTTGGGATGAAGTTGTTGTGTTAATTAAAGCGTTTTGGTAGTTAACACTGCTTTAGTGTGTAGTGCGGTGAAACTAATGACAGAGGGAGATGGAAAATTTGGAAGGGGAAGTGTGTTGGATTACCAGGATGGAAAAAAATGTGAGATTGTAATGAAATGACAGAAACATTCTGAAAGAGAGCGAGAGTGTGTGTGAGAGAGAATTGCTTATACTGTAAAGAAATGTCAATAAATAAAATCAGGGTGTGTGTGTGCACAGGTGTGTGTGTGTGTGTGTGTGTGTGTGTGTGTGTGTGTGTGTGTGTGTGTGTGTGTGTGTGTGTGTGTGTGTGTGTGTGTGTGTGTGTGTGTGTGTAGGTGTGAGATCATGTGATGGGGATTAAAATCACCTCAGTGTTTAATCCTCACAAAACTACCTAGTTACTGAACATAACAACGGCATGTTTTTATTATTCCTGTTTGCAGGTTATCTTGCATTCGAACACAATGTCACGCAAAGATATATTACTTTGTCCTTCTGTCTTTTTTAAAATAAATGTATTATTATTTAAACGCCGAGTCAGCCGCACCCTGAACACTTTTAAGCATCATGTCGTGCTCCAGTCAAAATCGAGCATTTGTTTGCAAGCAAGAATTATTATTTTTTTTAATTCTGAACCACCGGGTCTGTATCATGTGTTTTGTACATTGTAAAGCAATAGCAAAACCTGGCAGTAATTATTTTATTTTACTTTCTTGTGAACAGTGTTTTATCATAAAAGACAAGACTTTAAGCTCCACCTCCTTTTCGCTACCACATCGTCGAGGTTAAGGTTTAGTAAATGTATTTTATAAATGAGGTTTATTCATTTTGTACTGAAAAATATTTTTTATAACGTTGCATGATGTTGAATCGATTAAAAGACAAAATATTATTTTTAAGAATCATTTCTGTTTAAAGTCTTTCTTCTAATTTAATTAAAAGTATTTTTTTTTTGAGATTGTAAAATACACATCCTATGCGTTTGATTATCTACAGTACAGCCTCGTTTGCATAAATACATTTTATTCTTACAATAATACAAAAAAGTTAGAATATTAGCGATTTAATTTTGAATTTTTTAAAGCGATATTATTTCTTCGAAAATTTACCTGTGAGATTTTACATTAAAAGTTAAATATTTACTAAACTTTTACAAATTATTTAAAAAAAAAATTTGATTCGCATAACTTTATTTTACTTTTTAAATATAATTATCTAAAATCTTTTTTCTGTACAGAATCTTCTTTGTTTGATTGGCTATGTATGTTCAGAATCATACTTTATATACCCTTAATATGTGTGAAATATTCTTGTGGCTTAATTAAATGTTTCCATAGCGACTGTGAACGGAAATAAAAAATTGCTGCTGTTCTGCACCATCCCAATCCTGCTCCTGTGTCCTACACTAAGGGCAGTTTATAGAACGTAGCCAAATTGTCGAGATTAGCTAAGAAAACATGACACAACACAATGAACAAGGAGCTTGAACACTGCTGCATGGACAGAAGTGTACTGCTCGGTGTGGGGGAGGGGAGGACAGAACACAGGGAATCATGGGATATGAACAGAGGCTTGTTGTGCTCATTCCCTGTGAAATCGAAGCCTAATAGTCATCAGATGTTAAATAACAAAGAAAAGCTTTGAATTGTAACGGGATATTTATTTACTTAACATATGGAAGGAGTCTCCAGTGTCGGCTCTTTAAGAGATCTCAATTTTATCGTCTAGAATTCATTTCAGGAGATTAAAAAAAAAGAGAAGGAGGGAAATATTGTTTATAGCGTAAATGAGAGAATTTGTTTCACAGAGAATAAAACGTATTTATAAACGGATAGAAAGTATGATGTGTTGTTCCGTCCAAATAATTCTATGTATATTTATTTAATTATTAAAAAATATATATATCTATTTATCTATAAACATTTCTTCTTGATGTCATCATTTTTGACTAAATAATTTGTTCTATTATGCAAAATATCCGCTTGTAAGATTTAATATCTTTATTTTTAAAAAAATGGTTTTTTTAAAATATTTTTTAAATTGGCTAAATGAAATCAAAGCCCATATTTAGTTTATACACTCTCCTGGATGTGGAATAAAAATGATAATTTAACAGTCAGTAAATGACTAAGGTGATGAATATTATCTCACGGTAATGAGATAATGTTGAAATAATAAGCAGGAAAAATCCGTAATTATTAAGTCACAAAAACACATAATAGCTTGAAATAATGAGTTCTGTCAACGTAATGAAGTTTAAATAGGGATTTTTCCCCCATATGTTACAGCTAATTTTAAAAAATTAAAATGGTGGTGCTAATTATCGTAGAACGCAAATATCTGATTTCAGTTTAATAATAATTTGTGAAAAAGTA
>NC_062532.1:1536354-1576354 GCF_022655615.1 Tachysurus fulvidraco | reverse complement strand
AAACCAGCCTCCCTTGCAATCAGTTTCTTGGTAACAGTGTTGTTGCCAAGTAACAGTGTGATGTGTGTATGCGTGTGTGTGTTGCATTTAGATCTGTATCTGATTACACAGTCATTCTGACATCCACTGCTTTCTGATTAGTCCATTTCAGGTGATAATTATAGCGCAGTTGAGGAAACTTAGAAAAACAAGGGGATCATTCAGGATTCCTGTCAGAGGCTCAGGTCTGTCTGTGGAATATGTTAATGTAAATTATTACACACACACACACACACACACACACACACACACACACACACACACACACACACACAGTGCTCTGTTCATTAATGAACACTAATAGGTAATATACACCATGTGATCTATAATAAATTATATATGATATAGAATGATACTGAGATTTTTTTTTATTTGTTATTAATTAGCTCCATCCCCAAGACATTCACAATTCCATATATTATAGCTGCAAAAGAGTAAATAATAATTTTTTACATTTTTTAAATTTACATCAATTACATCATCAGCAAAATGAATAACATTTAACTATTATTATTATTATTATTATTATTATTATTATTATTATTATTATTATTATTGATGATGAAAATTGATGATGGTGGAACAATTGATGGTGATGTGAATGAGATGTTTGTGTAGATGATGTAATATACAGCATTAAGGTGTGTAGAATGTTATTATAAAATGTTCTCTTTTTTGCCACAATCATGAGAAAATGTCTTTTTTTTCCAGGGATGCACCCACATTTTCTATGTTTTTGGTATCTAGACACAATTGGGGGGTGTAAACTTTTGCACTGCACAGTAAGAGAAGGGCAGTATGAAGGAAATCATACAGGTTCCAAATAATATTTCAGAAAACAAGGGTTAAATTTTGTTGTTTTTCCTCTGTTCATTCATAAAGGCCGAGGCGGTCCACCTACACCAAGAGAGGGTCTCTCTCTCTCTCTCTCTCTCTCTCTCTCTCTCTCTCTCTCTCACACACACACACACACACACACACACACACACACACACACACACACACACACACACACACACACATATTCTCAGATGACGTCAGAGATGACGCACAGCGCCCCAAGTGGCGCGCGGATCAAAGGCGATTCACGAGCATGGCTCAAAAAAATAAAAAAAATAAATGAAAAGAAAATATTTTTAGCAAGTGCTAGAGAAGGGAGGGTGGGAGTGAGTAAAGGAGGGAGCGAGTGAAGGGAGGGAGGATGGAGGCAGCTGCTCTTTGTCTATTACACAGTAGTGCTGCTCCTTGATTTGCTTCTTTTCTCCTCCTTGATCTGTCCATCATCCACCTCAGTGTTTATATGTTTAAGGTTCTCTTGTGCTTTCTTCAGCATGACCGCTTATGTTGAGTGCAAAGAAACACACACACAAACACACACACACACACACACACACACACACACACACACACACACACACACACACACACACACAGAGAGACACAGAGAGAAACACAGACACAGACACACAAACAGACACACACACACACACACACACACACACACACACACACACACACACACACACACACACACACACAGAGAGAGAGAGACACAGAGAGAAACACAGACACAGACACACAAACAGACACACACACACACACACACACACACACACACACACACAGACACAGAGACACACACACACACACACACACACACACACACACACACACACACACACACACACACACACACACACACACACACACACTGTGAAAAGGAGAAAGCTGGACAGATGGTATCACTACTAAATAACTGCCATATTTGTGTAAACACACAGCAGAAGAAAAGCAGAAGTGACACCTAATTATTTTAGAACACGTTGTGTATCGTTCTGCTTCATTCACTTGGTGTATAATGTTTATTCAATGTTGACGTTTTCCCGTAACATCATATTAATTCATTCATTAGTTTATTTGGGGGATTCATGCGTCACTATGACGTCATAACTAGTATTAAAGAATGTTCTGAACAGTGTTAAGGGGCAATAGATTTTTGTATGGAGGAGAAACTCGTGTTACTCGACCATAACAATCCAACCAATCATGTGTTAGGGGCGTGGCCGACTAGACTAACTAGTTGTAAACTTTAGCACTAGATGGCAGCAGAGGAACGCGCCTGAATTTCTGATTTTATTTCTAAGCAGGTCCCTGAAGTTCATAAAGACTTTATTCATAAAGTATGATCTCTTCTATAGAATCCTAACAAAACGACAGTGCAAAGCAGAGAAGGGACCAAAAGCTTGGTGTTCACTTCAACCTTTTTATGCAAAAAAAGTATACATAAAAAAAATACATATTCCTTTGTAAAATTTAGATATATAAATATTACATATATCAGAAAAAGAAAGAAACAAAGGTTCTGGGTATTAAATAATATAAATCTTCCAAACATCGTTTATCTAAATACACTAAAGTGAGGATCAACTTAATTCACCAACTTAATCTAGTCTCAAAGATTATTCTGAACACTATACCTAGAAGGGGGTTACAGGTTTTTACAGAAATCTAGGGATAATAATAATAATAATAATAATAATAATAATAATAATAATAATAATAATAATAATAATTAAAAAAATAGAAGTTAAAAAAAATCTCTTTCAGATTAAGTTTTCTAGAAACGTTTCTGTTTTCAGAGTATATAGAGTTATGGAAGTTCTCCATGTTCTCACAGAGTCAGCGTTTGTCCTGATGAAATCTTCTATCATAGAGAAGGTTATTGATCAACATCACTGTTATTTATAACTTATTAGTTATCCATTAAACCAGTTATATTTTAGGATACCTGATGATTCTTAATGGAGGATTACATCTAAACTCTTCCAGTTGCATCATTTTACTGCCTCGTGACTGGAAGTTCTTGCACTTCTGAGCACCAACACTTCCCCCAACCCCCATGCTGAGCTCTCAGACTCTCTCACAGCTCATCTTCGTTCAGTGGAAATGTGCTCCTTGGGGCATTCGTAACAGCTCTGCGTTTGATAAAAGAGTCACATCGAGGTGACTTAAGTAAGGAAGGTACAATAATGTAAAAAGAGGAGAGAGAAGATATCATTACTGGTGAAAAAGGAGTCTTCTGGGTGCTGATAGTCATCCACTTGAGACAAGTAAGGGAAGTTAAGAAGTTTTTCTTTTCTTTTTCTTTCTTTTTTTTTTTTAAGTTTCTCGAAGCCTGAATGCATTTCGCAAAAATTCTCTCTCCTCTGAGTTAATAAGGTGCTGAATGAAAGTAAAAAGTTTAGATGTGGTGTAATTAATTTTGGCAGGTTGTTTAAACTATTAACTTCAGCCATCTGAGTTCATGGGATAAATTATATATATATATAAATTTGGTATTTTGTATTACACTTATTTAAACTTTAGATAAGCCCCGTTATCTTGCTATATTTACGTTTGATTGACATTTAATTTAATTTACTTTTTTCACTGGCAGATCTCTGAGATTTGGCTGTAACAATATGTTTACTTTGCTCAGATGGAAGGAGTCTCCAGTGTCAGCATTTTGTTCTACCTGTTTTTTTTTTAAAAGTTAGAAGAGTTTGTGATTATTTTTTGTTTTTGTTTGTACTGAAAGTGAGAGAGAGAGAGAGAGAGAGAGAGAGAGAGAGAGAAGGAGAGAGAGAGAAGGAGTGAGTGAGTGAGTGAGTGAGTGAGAGAGGGAGAGAGAGAAGGAGTGAGTGAGTGAGTGAGTGAGTGAGTGAGTGAGTGAGTGAGGGAGGGAGGGAGAGAGGGAGTGAGTGAGTGAGTGAGTGAGTGAGTGAGTGAGTGAGTGAGTGAGTGAGTGAGTGAGAGAGGGAGAGAGAGAAGGAGTGAGAGAGAAGGAGTGAGTGAGAGAGGGAGAGAGAGAAGGAGTGAGTGAGTGTGTGTGTGAGAGAGAAAAGGAGTGAGAGAGATAGAGAGAGAGAGAGAGAGAGAGGGAGAGAGAGAGAGACAGTTAAGTTAGAGGACATATATTAAGAGAAGAACAGAGAGAGAGAGAGAGAAGGAGTGAGTGAGTGAGTGAGTGAGTGAGTGTGTGTGTGAGAGAGAGAGAGAGAGAGAGAGAGAGAAGGAGTGAGTGAGAGAGCGAGAGAGAGAGAGAGAGAGAGAGAGAGAGAGAAGGAGTGAGTGAGAGAGAGAGAGAGAGAGAGAGAGAGAGAGAGAGAGAGAGGGAGTGAGTGAGTGAGAGAGAGAGAGAGAGAGAGAGAGAGAGAGAGAGAGAGAGAGAGAGAAGGAGTGAGTGAGTGTGTGTGTGTGTGTGTGTGTGTGTGTGTGAGAGAGAGAGAGAGAGAGAGAGAGAGAGAGAGAGAGAGAGAGAGAGAGAGAGAGAGAGAGAGAGAGAGAGGCTGGTGAGAGAATGACCCTGTACAGCTACTATAACATAATCAATAAGAAGAATAAATTTAGTCTTTAAAGACGTTTTTAAGAGGAGAAAACGTCTCTCTGGCTGCTTGTCTTCCTGAGTCACTACGTCATGCCTTGTTACTATCTGTTCCTTTCACCACGATTCTGCAGCACTGTTGCTTTTCCTGTCATGTTCCCAAAGAAATTGATCCAAATGGATTCCCCCCTGCAGCTAGAGCTTTAACACACTCGAGCCAGTAAAAGAAAAGAAAGTGATGCTCTAAATATAGGCAGCCTGAAACACTGAGACTAAACGAGAACTTAATATCCGTGCCATATGGATAACGGCACAGAGATGGAGACTAAAGAGATTAATCTGGTGGCTGAAATGAATAGTATTATTAGATTGGCCAGCTGTTGGAGAACCGCCTAAATAATCATTATAGCATTACTCGGAGCTCGGGGGAATATTATTTTAAGCACTGCCTAAAGTGCTGCAGTAGTTTGTAGCTCATGAAGCTCCTTTTAAAGGTTAAGTAGCCTCATGGTGGCTGTGGCACAGGAACCGAGTGAAAGGCAGAAGAAAATAACCTTCGTGCGGCCGATAAATCGTTCAGCCGTGAGTTTCTGAATCAGAACCATAAAGCTAGGGGATATATACATTAAAGAGCCAGTGTGTCTCTGAATATGAATCATAGTGAAAGTTCATCTCGGAATCTGAATCATGGAGTCAGTGAGTCTCTGAATCTGAATCATGGAGTCAGTGAGTCTCTGAATCTGAATCATGGAGTCAGTGTATCTCTGAATCTGAATCATGGAGCCAACAAATCCCTGAATCTGAATTATAGTCGGAAACCAGTGAATTTCTGAATTCTGGAGCTAGTGAATCTGAATCATGGAGTCAGTGAATCTCTGAATCTGAATCATGGAGGCAACGAATCTCTGAATCTGAATCATGGAGACAACAAATCCCTGAATCTGAACCAAGGAACCAGTGAATTTCTGAATATTGGAGCTAGTGAATCTGAATCATGGAGGCAACGAATCTCTGAATCTGAATCATGGAGGCAACGAATCTCTGAATCTGAACCAAGGAACCAGTGAATTTCTGAATATTGGAGCTAGTGAATCTTTAAACATGAATCATTGTGTCACCGAATCTCTGAGTCATGGCACCAGTGAATCTGTGAATCAGAATCACACTGGAAGTGATTCAATTCTGACTCATGGAGCCAGCAAATCTTTGAATCTGATATAAGGAACCAATGAATTTCTGAATCTTAGAAACTCATGTTGAATCTCTGAATCATGGCACCAGTGAATTTATGAATCAGAATCACATTGGAAGTTAATCGCTGAATCCGATTCGTGGAACCAACAAATCTCTGAATCTGAACTAAGGAACGAGTGAATTTCTGAATCATGGAGTCAGTGAATCTCTGAATCTGAATCATGGTTGAGGCAAATCTCTGAATCTGAATCATAGAGTCAATGAATCTCTGAATCTCATTTATGCACAAATGCATCTCTGTATTTGAATCATAGAGTCATTAAATTTTTTAATCTTAATTATAGAGGAGGTAAATCTCTGAATTTGAGTCATAGAGTCAGTGAATCTCTGAATCTCATTTATGCACAAATGCATCTCTGAATTTGAATCATAGAGTCAGTGAATCTCTGAATCTGAATTATGGAGGAGGCGAATCTCTGAATTTGAGTCATAGAGTCAGTTATTATCTAAATCTGATTGATGGAGCAAGTGAATCTCTATGAATCTGTATTGGGTCCGACAGAAACGCCTGAGCAATTTATTTTCCATTAGCAGGCAGACAGTCACTTCGTCTATTGATGTTCTGATCCATGGTGTCACATCAGTGCTCTGTGGGGTCAGAGTTCATCCGAGGGTAGTGACGGCCGGTCTACTGAAAAACGCTTTGTAATCCGAACACAGCTTAACTGCAGAGTGGCAAAGATGGCCGATGACATGGCAACCTTTAACATGCCACTGGGACTCTCTCTGTCTCGCTTCTCTCAGACTCCCTCATTTCAGCTATTATAGAATACTAACACATTGTGGTCCTTTTTCTAGAGATATGAACCTTAAAAATTTTTTTAAACAAATCTTGTTGCCATGGTGCCAAATACACCAAGTACAATGTCCTGGTATTGGTTTGTTGCACCAAGAGACCAACTGACACAATGCTCCCAACACCATGCTTCATAAATCTTGTTTCTAAAGTTACAAGACATGGAAATATGTTCCACGTATCCAGGGGTGGTTCTAGAGGCGGAGCAAGAGGGGCCCTGGCCCCTGCTGAAATCTGATTGGCCCCTGATTGGCCCCTGTTCCATCAATCGTCGATTAGAACGTTCCTAAGGAATAACTTCAGAAATGTATTTGCACCGTACTGAATAAGTAATTTTGTGTTTTTGAATGTACTCTGTACTTGGCCCCTGAATGTAACATGTGGCCCCTTAATGGCCCCTGTTACAGAAAAATCCTAGAACTGCCACTGCACGTATCGCATATCTAATATCAGGAAACGTATAGAGAACCGAACGATGAAAGATTTTTCTGTTAATTCAATTCAATAAAAGATTACGCTTTAATCAACGGGCAGCTTTACAGAACTTAAGAAATATAGTACAAAAAGTTTACGTTTAATATTAGACTGATATTTAAGTGTGTTTGTATTTATCCCTAAATGAACAAGTCTGAGGTGATTGAGGTAAACCAGAGGAACCAGACTCAAAAGGTAACCTCATCCTCATTTGGGTGACACTGGAGGGTGTGATTATAAACTGTTATGAACACTAGAGAGTGTTATTATGTTCGTATATCAATGTCCTTTCTAATCTGTAGTAGGATTTATAAGTAAGCATGAGGTATATTAGAATAAATATGGCTGACATCAAACGAACAGAATTTAGCATGCATGGGTTTCACAGCGTTAGCATTAGCGTTAGCCCCAAACTCTGTATTCTGTGTAAATTTGTAGGATCTTGTCAGTGGGGGCAGAGTTTATGAAGCCTGCGTGGACCCCGCAGATTTGCTCTTTGTATTATTATTATTATTATTATTATTATTATTATTATTATTATTATTATTATTATTATACTCGGGGTCACGGTGGCTTAGTGGTTAGCACGTAGCATGTTCTCACACCTCCAGGGTTGGGGGTTCGATTCCCGCCTCCACCTTGTGTGTGTGGAGTTTGCATGTTCTCCCCGTGCCTCGGGGGTTTCCTCCGGGTACTCCGGTTTCCTCCCCCGGTCCAAAGACATGCATGGTAGGTTGATTGGCATCTCTGGAAAATTGTCCGTAGTGTGTGACTGTGTGAGTGAATGAGAGTGTGTGTGTGCCCTGTGATGGGTTGACACTCCGTCCAGGGTGTATCCTGCCTCGATGCCCGAAGACGCCTGAGATAGGCACAGGCTCCCCGTGACCCGAGAAGTTCGGATGAGCGGTAGAAGATGAATGAATGAATGAATGAATGAATGAATGAATGAATGAATGAATGAATTATTATACTCGTACATTTTGCTGCTAGGCAACAATCAGGGAAATTGGTATCATGTATATCCAGATCAGATGACAAGAAAAAGACCGGAGGTGTTAAGATGTTCTACAGTCTCACAACATTAATTTTTCTTGAGTTCCTCAAGCTCCTTAAACTCTCTCAGCCTGATGGATGAGAATTTGTTCCTGGCGTAATTAAACGGTAATTAACGTACACTTTTGATGCCTGAGGCTCATCCTCACCTGGCACACACGGGACCCGATATGGTGCCGCAGCTGTTTCCTCCACCTTACAGTGCACCATTTAGTTGATGAACACACACACACACACACACACACACACACACACACACACACACACACACACACACACACACACACACACACACACACAAAACCTGTCCACAACAGGAATTTGTTTCCTTCACCCAGCCTTCCTGAGACCAGAGTGACAAAAAGCCTAATTAGACTTGACTGTTGGGCATCGATTAATTTATTTCTGGAGGATTCTGATTTTATTTATCAAGTCCTAATCAGTTTGGGTCCTGAATTTGATTAACACTAATCATACAAGCTTGAGTTTTACATTATTCACACCGGAGGCCTGCGTTTGTCTTGCATAAATGAACCCGGCGTGATACCTCAGAGACTGAGATGTCCAGGAAGCTGATAAACAACCAGCTGCGGTGGGAGGGGGGAAAAAACCATCAAAGTATTTTTGCATTAAAAAAAAGATGAATTCTAGAATAAATTGGCTTTGAAGGAATATTAGAAATGTTCACACAGGAGACACGCAGGAGAATCTAGGAAATCTAAGAAAACTAGAAAAAACTAAGCACATATTTCTACTCTTATAGCATTTCATAGTATTGTTATGCATAAAGATCATTAATACATCATTAAAAAAGGTTAAAAAACTCACAATTCAAAATTAAAAAGAAGCAGGAAGAAAGTATGGATATAAAATACGATTAAACACAATAAAATAATAGAAATCGGAAGTATATTGTGCAAAAAAAAATTTGTAAATATGCCTGAAATTGTATAGAATTTAATCGGTTTATGAGTATTTTTGTCAACTATCTATCTATCTATCTATCTATCTATCTATCTATCTATCTATCTATCTATCTATCTATCTATCTATCTATCTATCTATATTTTTTTATATATATTATTTATATAATATTTATATAATTATATAAATATAAATATATTATATATTTCTTTATATTTTATACTTTATTTATTATTTATATTTGATATATTATTTATTTTATGTATTATGTATTTCTTTTTTAGACGAATAACTTCAAATCCTGTGTAAAAGTAAAACTCGACAAGGTTGTAAAGTCGTAAAAAAAAAATTCCATCAAGGCTGCGTGTCTATTATTGTGCAAATTTATACAAAGTGATTGTGAACCGACCTCGAAGGCATCATAGAACACGTCAGCGTTATTAACAAATGAGTAACAAATGAGCCTGTGTGTATATGTGTGTGTGTGTGTGTGTGTGTGTGTGTGCGTGCGTGTGTGTGTGTGTGTGTGGACAGCTGTCATTTGGAGGATGGAGGTTCATCGATCTCCGTGAGTGGAGTGGATGTGTAGTGGAGTCATTGGAGGCTAGAGAGAAGGTGTCCATTCAGTTCGTGTTAATAAACATATCGATCGTGTGTCAGCGCTGGAAATGAGCACATTGTTGGAAACGTCCTTGTACGTCAGCTGACTTCACTGAATTGGATTTTTTTTCCTTCTCATTAGTTCAGGTTTGGTTAATGAAAGCTTACACGCATCGGGAGGGAAGACTTAAGGTCTTGGTGATGCTGATGATGTCCATGAGGTCTCAATAACTCGTTAAACACAAGCAGAAAAAATAAAAAAGAAAGAAATCAGCGATAGACTGAAGGAGTACTGAAGGACTTACTGACTTTCCTCCTAAATGATTTCCTTTCTTACTGAATTTCTTACTTACTGACTTAATTTACTGACCTTCTTATTTACTGACCTACCGACCTTCTCACTTACTTACTGACCACCTTGTTTTCTTGCTAACTGACTTACTGACTTTTTCTTGCTAACTTCCTTTCTTACTAACCTACTTTACTGACCTTCTCATTTGCTGACATACTGACTTACTGACTTTCTTCCTTACTGACTAACTGAATTTCTTAATGACCTTCTTACTTACTAAAATACTGACTTTCCTTTTTCCGTCCTTACTGACTTACTGAATAACCTACATACTGACTTTGTACTGAACAAATGAATTCTTTACTTGATGACTTTCATACTTACTTTCTTTATTCACTTTCCTCCTTACTAACTTACTGAAATTCTTACTAACCTTCTTACTGACCTACTGACTTTCTGATTTCTGTCTTTACTGACTTACTGACTGACTTACATACTGACTTACTGACCTACTGAACTCTTTACCTGCTGACTTTCTTACTTACTGACTTTCGTTATTCACTTTCTTCCTTACTAACTTATTGACCTTCTTACTGAACTACTGACTTTCCTATTTCCGTCCTTACTGACTTACTGAATGACTTACATACTGACTTTGTACTGAACAAATGAACTCTTTACTTGCTGACTTTCATACTTATTGACTTTCTTTATTCACTTTCTTCCTTACCAACTTACTGAAATTCTTACTAACCTTCTTACAGACCTACTGACTTTCTGATTTCCGTCCTTACTGACTTACATACTGACTTTTTACTGACCTACTGAACTCCTTTCCTGCTGACATTCTTACTTACTGACTTACTTAATTATTCACTTACCGACTGACTTTTCTTTAATTCCTTACATGCGTATTTCTTTATTTCCTTACTGATTACTTCCTCACCTATTTGGTTCATTACTTCACATTCTTACTTCGCACTCCCTTGACGCTGACTGCAAAATATTTCAAACAATGAAACAATGAAAGATTCCGCAAGGCGAGGTTTTTTTTTATTAACGTTGCGTAACATCGAATTCAAATAAACTCAATGTCCAACTGTGTATTTTTTAAGAACTCAATTTAAAGGTATTGTATTCACTCTGTCTATCATTTCACCTGCCAAAGGTTAGCGGAACGGTTTAACCTTTAAGAACCGTGCAGGACCTTCCAGGATTGTCCGTTTTGAAAAATGTTATCTACCCGCAATGTTATAACATGACGAGGAGGTCGAAGGAATGTGTGCATTAAAAAAAACAAAAAAAAAAACTAGAAAAACAAAAAATTTTTTAATTGAATTTTTTTTTTCGCTAATTGCCAGCATTGATTTACAATGATGGATCCAAGGAATCCAGCAATGATTTTCCCTTCATTAGGACACTGCTGGTTTAATTTGTTTTATCTCCAAGACTGAAATCGAGCTCGTGAACCCGACGTCCCACGCGGTCGGATGAAATAAAAGTTTTTTTTCAGTATGTAAAACTCAAAAGGAACAAGTGAAATCCTCTATATGTCTGCACTGAGAGATGATCGCCTCATCCTTGCCGTCTCACTCCGTTATTTTAATCGGAACGATTCCCTCGGCTTTCGGAGGTGACCCTCGTCAAGCGGGACGGATCGTTTCTCCTTATCGCTTTAATCTGTGGATAAAGTCTAAGACGGTTTGCGGTTCACGAACAGTAACAAATGCTGAGACGGCGCTCGTTATTTGACCTTTCGCTGTCAAATTCCCCCCAAGCCGAGGAATAGACCACAATGGAGGTTATGATGTTCTAGGAAAACAACTAATCTAGAAAAGTTCTAGTTCTAGAAAAATCTACCTTGTAATATTTCTCAGTTTCACCCACATTTCTGCTAATGCACACGTAATGAACAACCGATGATGAATTATTATTATTATTATTATTATTATTATTATTATTATTATTATTATTATTATTATTATTATTAGATAAAGCTTCTTCATCTTGACATCACTTACAACAAAATATTAGAAAGAATATACAGTATTTATTTCTTCTTTTTTTCCCCATTGTTTTTTGGCTTTGTCATTTGTTGCCCTACTGTAGTGCAAAAACTCAAATATTATATATATATAATAAGCAAAAATTATCTGCCAACAGAACAGGTAAATAATTACGAGAATTATTTTCTCAATATAGAGGGGGGCACGGTGGCTTAGTGGTTAGGACGTTCGCCTCACACCTCCATGGTCGGGGGTTCGATTCCTTTTGTGTGTGTGGAGTTTGCATGTTGTCCCCGTGCCTCGGGGGTTTCCTCCGGGTACTCCGGTTTCCTCCCCCGGTCCAAAGACGTGCATGGTAGGTTGATTGGCATCTCTGGAAAATTGTCCGTAGTGTGTGAGTGTGTGAGTGAATGAGAGTGTGTGTGTGTGTGCCCTGCGATGGGTTGCCTGATGACGCCTGAGATAGGCACAGGCTCCCCGTGACCCGAGAAGTTCGGATAAGCGGTAGAAAATTAATGAATGAGAGAATAATTTCCCAATATATAGAAAAAGTACATAAATTTAGCATAAGAATTAGCATTTAGCATTAGCATTTAGATAAAATAAAAACAAAGCTTTATACCCCAGAATTTTACAACGAAGTTCTGAATATTGTGCTTATAATAAATGTATGTATTTCAAAGAAAGGTTGAATCCGCCGCACCTTCGACCGAATCAGCTGTTGAAATGAAAATGAACACCGGAGTTCTGACAGAGAAGAAGGAGATGATTTGATGAAAGGATAGATGAAGGTGTCAGGGTTTCAGGGTTAAAATGAACAACATTGCTTCCTCAGCAGCAGATCTACTCCGTCGGACCGTAAAACATGACGACATCATGTGTCCTCATCAGGATCCACGGGCTGGTCCAATATGTGTGTGTGTGTGTGTGTGTGTGTGTGTGTGTGTGTGTGTGTGTGTGTGTGTGTGTGTGTGTGTGTGTGTGTGTGTGTGTGTGTGTGTGTTACTGCAGTGATTGAGAGCGACTGATGAAGCGAGAGGGAATGTAATCAAAGAAGCCCAAGAGGGTATTAATCACCCTGACAGCTTTGCAGGCATGATGGTACGAAATATAACACCATCTGTATCACAGGTGCGCAAAGTATTGTTGGGTTTTTTTGGCACAGGGGTGTATAAACTTCTGAAACCTGAAGCAAATGGTTTGCCACAACGGAGAAGCTCAAAGGTAATACGCTGTTATTGAATTGAATTCTTTCTGGATTTGGGTTTGCATTAGAAGCCCATTGTGAAACATCACAATGTGTTTGGAGATTTTTAATGCGAACAATTCTTTACAAGTTTCATTGATGCGAGCATTCGATGACTCCGCCGAGTTCTGACGAGACCCTCACCGAGTAAAGTGGGGATTAATCACAGATGCAGCTAAGAGTAATGCTGAACATGATATGATATGATACTACCACCACCATGCTTCATAAACCCCCATTAAACCCATTTGTACTCCAGGTTATAACGCAACAATATGTGGAAAAGTTTAATGGGGGTAAAAACTTTTGCAAGGCGCTCTATATATCCGAGCAGGATTTATGTATATTATTCAGAAATGTATATATGAGCTGCCCTTTAATCTAATATATCAGGATACAATCCGGTATGCGATGATAGTGTGTGTGTGTGTGTGTGTGTGTGTGTGTGTGTGTGTGTGTGCGTGTGTGTGTGTTTTAGAGGTCTTCTCGGGTCTAAAGAAATGTAACCTGACCCGAAGTGACCCGAATCACTTTTTACCCGAGACCCGTGCATAATTTATTTATTTTTTTAAGAAAGACCCGACCCGAGATAAACCTGAAAAAATTAGACCCGACCCGACCCGTGGCATTTTTTTAACCCGACTGGACCCGAATGTTGCGTAACTACACTAAAGTAACCGCTACACAGTGGATTAAAAATTGATTGACAGGTCTGTTTCAACGAAAATTAGCTTACCGCCAGCTACACGTCACCAGGTACATGTCGCAAGCGGTCTTGGCAAATAGATGAGAGGTTGGAAAAGGACTCGAGTCGATGCACACACACGAGATACAGTAGTTCGGGTCTTCTCGGGTCCGTTCGGTAAAAACACGTTCATTTTAAATTACCCGAGACCCGACGTCGCTATTATTATACCCGACCCGTGTCCGAGGCTCACGTGAAACTCGGGTCGGACCTCGGGTTTTCGGGACCTAAGTGAAGACCTCTAGTGTGTTTAACACATGGTTCTGAAGGAAAAAACACACAAAAAAAGCTACAACTCGATCCCAAACATATTTTCATCAAAGTTTTGTAATGCATACATACTGTAGATAGATAAATAGAATATGTTGGAAAAGCAGAAGAAGGTATTCGACGACTTCGATTCTAACACGGAGATCATAAAATACGATTCGATGTCAAATAAATCTGTGAAATCGAATAAACAGGACTGGCCGCCGAGCGGCGGGTCGGTGATGCGTATGAGAGTCACGATCGATAACAGGCTAATCTAATCGACGTGTCGAGATTGTGGAACCATCGAGTCCTGGGGTTTTTTTTGTGGCTCTTAATCACCGTAGCTTGTGCTTCTGTGGGGATCGAATGTAAACACCGGGCTACACAAAGGCATATTCAGCGATGGAGAACATTCGATATATATTTATAGATAGATAGATAGATAGATAGATAGATAGATAGATAGATAGATAGATAGATAGATAGATAGATAGATAGATAGATAGATAGATAGATAGATAGATAGATAGATGCAACATCTGGCAGTGCTTATGGAGCCATTCTTCCTGTTTCTCTCGAACAGGGTGTCTGCAGGACATTTTCGAAAATGTTGCTAGGAACGTCCGCTGAGGGTCCTGGAAATTCACAAATACAGAAACTTTGTTACTTCAGACCCCGGAGGCAACCCTTCGACAGCCAGTGTGTTGTTATTTCTGTGGCAGTGTTAGTGCACGACCTTTCATGCCCACGTTCTCAGTTCACAACCCAACATCCATGTTCTCATCATCTCCTTCACATCCTTTACATATACTCAGAAAATATTCCACTTTTTTTAATTCAACTCAGATAGAATCTCTTTGGCCCCACGGAGACGTCCACGTTCTGGATCCCCAACACTTTGGAATATATTCAGAGCACACAAACGGTCTTTCTTGTGAACAGCCGTCCTCAGCATTGCTCTTCTCCCAGAGAATCCGTGTTGTCCGTCATGTCCACGGAAGCCGGAGGCGCTCGCATTTTCCCCCGGCCGCCGCTATAGGCGCTGCCGTGAGCGCCACTGTGGCCTGGGTAGAGGTCCACCGAGCTGGAGACGGACTGCACAGAGCGTTCCTGGAAGTAGTGGTAGGCTTCTTGGTCAAGGAAGGCTTGTTCCTCACGGAGACCCTGCTCGAAGAGCTTGCGCTTGTGACGGAACTCGATGACCGTCTTCGTGTAGGAGTTGAGCGTGGTGACCGAGGCAGCCATGCAGCAGGTGAAGGATCCCCAAGCCATGCTATAAGAAGACAAAACAGAGATACATCTCAGCGGCTTTAGATCATGGGGAAATCTTACTGAAGATGTTGCAATCAAAATGTCTAATTTATCGGGAAAATCATTTATTCTTTAAAAAAAAAAAAATTTAAAAAAATCAGTGGTCCCCAACCTTTTTGTCGCCACGGACCATTTGATAATTTTACCGCGGCCCGCTGGGGGTGGGGGGTGGGGGCTATACAATTAAATAAATAATAAAATTAATCATTTTAATTTAATTGTATTTAAACATGCCTTTTTAACTCACTATAACGCTAAATCAATGAAAACCCTGAGCTTGTTTCTTTACAACAAGACGGTTCCATCTGGGGTAACAGGAGACAATGACACCCGAAGTGTGTCGCTTATGTCCAGTTTATTCCGTTGTTTTGTTTCGGTTGCCGTCACTGCAGAAATCCCCGCTTCACACAGATAGCATGTAGGAAATAGGGATGTAAGTGCTGTGGTGACAATCTCAGGGTATTCCACCATGACTTTAATCCAGAACACCGGCGGAGTTTCTAACTTTCTAACGACGTCTGTTTCGTGCTCATTTTTGGTAATTTGTGGGTTAAATTTGAGCAAACACAATATACACGTACACCAAGGACTGTTAAACATGACAAAGTACCGGTGAACAGAGAGAAGAGCGATACACACCTTCTCTCTGCATCAAAGCTACAACACCACTGCCGCTTGCAGCCGCTCAGCTCCAGACGTCACCTAAACCCGGCCTGATATCATGATATTTTGCGCATGCGCGGTATCGGTGCGGCTTTAGGTGACGTCTCTCAGCTCCCGGTTAACCTCTCGTCCATCGAAAGTCGCACAAACCCGAGAGAAATACACCACAGTAAATAAAATGGGAATAATTTAATGTTCCTTGGGCGGCCCGGTACCATTTGGTCCGCGGACCGGTACCGGTCCACGGCACGGGGGTTGGGGACCACTGATCTAAATGAAGAATCTCTCCTGGTTGTCGGTACTCACACTTGGTTTTAAGTCTTACCAGCGTCAGTCCTCTAATTTGTGTTGTTTGTTGTCATTACCAGAAACAGGATTTTGTTTGAACGGTCAGTGATATAAAACCTTACAGAAAACAAAATCAAAAGAAATCCTTGCTTCGGCTTGAGAAATCAACCCTGTCCGATAAATCCGGGGCTTGCCGGGAATAGCTTGCGAGGTTGAGAAAATGAACACAACACACAACACACTGATGGATTTCAACAGTCTGAACTGCAATTACCTCCTGATTTACAGGTTTCTAGCTCACTGCTCTGAAACAGGCAGGAAAAAAACACACATGAGGGGAAAAAAAAACAAAAAAACGCTAAAAGAAATCGGCCAGATGGCAAAAAAAACAAATGAAGCAATTTCATCCCGAGCTAATGGATGGCAGTAGAGCATCTGTGGTAATTCTGCCAATGTAAATCCCACTTTCATGCCTGTCAGAACCCAGCGCAGGTCTCAAGAGCTCTTCTCCAAGCACCAAAAGAACACAAATCACTCGCACGATGCGAACGTTTTATCGCAATATGAACAGAGGCTAAAAAAACATACATACATTCTCCGTGGATTTATTTCTTCGGGGTGGGGGGTGTGTGTGTGTGTGTGTGGGTGTTGGGTGTGGATGAAAAAACGAACTTAGAGATGACCAGTTGTTAGGAAAGTTTTTTTTTTTTTAATGCTGGATACTTTATAAAAGAATATTTCATTTATTACGGAATTCCAGGCACCTCGGTACTCATTTTATCTTCAGTTTTAATATCATGGACATTTTATAAAGCATGTTTATTTATTTATTTTTTTTTTAATGCTGGATATTTTATAATAGATTTTTTTGTTGTTGTTGAAATCCTAGATATTTTATAATTAAATTTATTTTTAATAAATCAAGACAAATTTCAATTATAAAATATCCAGAAGGGGGGGGGGGCACAGTGGCTTAGTGGTTAGCACGTTTGCCTCACACCTCCAGGGTTGGGGGTTCGATTCCCACCTCCGCCTTGTGTGTGTGGAGTTTGCATGTTCTCCCTGTGTCTCGGGGGTTTCCTCCGGGTACTCCGGTTTCCTCCCTCGGTCCAAAGACATGCATGGTAGGTTGATTGGCATCTCTGGAAAATTGTCCGTAGTGTGTGAGTGTGTGAGTGAATGAGAGTGTGTGTGTGCCCTGTGATGGGTCGGCACTCCGTCCAGGGTGTATCCTGCCTCGATGCCCGATGACACCTGAGATAGGCACAGGCTCCCCGTGACCCGAGAAGTTCGGATAAGCGGTAGAAGATGAATGAATGAATGAAAAATCCAGGATTAAAAAAATAAATAAATGATGTATTTTTGCTCTCATTTATTTCTCAATGCACTTCGGTACTCATTTCCACTTCAGTTTTAATATCATGGACCTTTTTAAAAAGCCTGTTTATACTATTATATATATTTTTTAAATTCTATTCAAAATCTGTAGCGTTTTCCACAAAAACCATAGAAGGGGAAAAAAAAACATTTTTTTACACGCGCACCATTTAAACGCGCACTTTGTGATGTGAGTGTTCTGTTCTAGGTCAGTGTTGTGAGAAAGGTGCACTTTAATGAGAATGGATTTTCAGTGAAGGAAGTCCATTAGAGCGAGATGTGTATGAGGAGGCAGAAGCAGGTCCAAACACCCACACACTTCTGACTGCTCCTTCTTTAGCACGATTCATTAGCCCAGATTTCCATTCAACGTGTTGGGCACAAAATGCCTTTTACTCCTTTCACGCTGAGATGTCGGCACTAGTAGTGGAGTGGAAACAAAACTGAGAAAACCAGCGAAAACAGGAGCGAGAGCTGATGATTCCAGCATCTTAAAGACAGAGTCTCCGATTTTTAAAAGCCAATGTCGACATTTGAAATCACCAAAACAAACACGCCCCTAACCCAAACGGGTCCCACCCCCTGTATCGATAGCTCCGCCCACACATACATACGTAACCCAGGCGACTAACGGAAAGAAACGTGTCTTTATCATAGCTGAAGGGAAGAACAATACGATTGTAGATAAACAAACAAGCAAAAATGCCACACAAGCATAATGATGTAAAGGACAAAGGCATATATTAGTTCTGTGTAACAAAGCAAAACCAACGTTACTCACCTATCGAGAAGGAAAAAAGCGCCTCGGCGTCTTAAGTAAAGTCGGCCACATATTCACAGGTCTGAGTTTCCCGAGTCGATAACTCCTGAGCTAAACGCTGTTACTACACAAAACGCGGTTGTAGCTGCCTCTCTACATTACTACGATAGAAAAGAGGTGTTATTTGTGTAGTAACAGCGTTTAGCTCAGGAGTTATTGACTCGGGAAACTCCAACCTGTGAATATGTGGCCAACTTCCTGCTCCTTCAGTTCTCTCCAGCGCTGGAAAGCTGATCCTATATTAACACGTCCTACTTCTTGTCCTTATCGTAAGTCGGCCACTCTTAGACCCTGCCTTTAATCGGAGTTCTTTTAAACTAAAGAACAACACTTTTTACGAACAACACTTGGTCTTTTCCCTCAAACTGTTGCCATATTTTCCTAAGTACAGCGTGCACAGAATTGAAAAAAGTCAACTATGAAAAGTATCTTTCCTCGTATTAGCTTGATAGTTCATAATAACGGTTTAACATCTCCAATGTAAAACAAATAAATACGTAAATATATACACGTGCTGGATCAAGTGCTATTCTAATTAAAGGAAGCTGTGTTGCTTTTTTTTAAAAAAATGGAGCGATATATTAACAAAATATTTATCGATATACGTATACTGCAAATTTCTTCTCTCGCTTTTTTAAGTTACGTCTCTATTTCCTTCTTCGGATGTTTCCTTCTATTCCAGAGTTTTGCTTTAGACATAAAATTAATGGTGTAGATGAGATGAATGATATAAACCCAAACATCTTGGGTGCTTGGGATGAGTAAATATTTCACCACCACGTTCTTGCTCCTCTATGCTAGCAGCTTCCTAATAGGAATCCTCTGAGTCTTAAGTTGTTGAAAAGTGTGTGGTGTTTTAATGCTAAGAAGGAACACCTTACCAGAAGGACCAGCCGTAGTCCCAGGTGTGCGGTCTCCAGTCTTCGGGTCCCAGACTGACTGTGATCTGGAAGACTTGGGTGTACATCATATGAGCAACCATCCCTAAAAGTCCTGCAGTAGAAACATTAGCAAAAGAATTAGCATTGAATTTAGTCCTAGAGGCTAATTTAGATAACGGATACAAAAGTCCCAGTTTGGCAAATATCAGCTTGGTTGAGTTTGTAACATACTCCTAACTTTAACATGAACTTGAATCATGAAGGTTTCTCTTCAGGTTAAAATCCTGAAGTCCAGCGACGGCTCTCCTGAGTCAGATTTGATCTGAAATCTCACAACAAATTCGATCGCTTTTTTGCACATTCGGTGCGTTACAAAGTCAGCGTCCAGCTGGACCGTAGGTGTGATTCCACACTGGGGATTTCTCGTGATAGGGAGGATGTGGGTGTGTGTATGAGGTCTATATGAGAAGTGTGTGTGTGTGTGTGTGTGTGTGTGTGTGTGTGTGTGTGTGTGTGTGTGTGGCTTCAGGTTTTATATATTCAATATGCCAGAAGCCTACACAAAAGCAAGGCGTCGATGAGTCACCGTAAAAACAATATTTCTCCGAGATTTTTAAGAGGCTCACAAAGGATCGTGTACAAAAGGTAATTAGATTTGTAGAAAGTCGGCATTTGAGATGAGAAAAATATAATCTCTTTCGGGTTAATAATAGCAGCAGGAATTCTAGCCTGAAATCCATGAAGCTGCAGAAAACAAACCAATAAATGCGGCTAAATTTGAAAGTATCTAGCTTTAATAAAGATGTCTATGTTTTATCTTGGGGTTAAATTTTGTATGTATTAAATTTATATTTATCACATAAGCCTAATGGGGCCAGTGTACAAGCAAAAAAAAAGCCTGGGTTACGTATATGATCGTGTGACGCTTGGAACAGTTATCGGAGCAGGCTCTCGGAATATAATGCAGGCTTCCCAACGGAGATAGCGGTGAATATGTAAAACGGACACGGACCTCTGTATGTGTTACGGCGAGCGAGGGTGAGCCAGCATACACTGTCTCCTCCTTCAGGTGATGATTGATAGTGCCAGTGTGAACCTCTTTAATCTGTGTCAGCTGACTGAACCGAGGCTCTTCTCTGGGTCGGAGAAATCTCTCCCTGACCGGATGCTGTGTCTGGAATTAGTGAGTATTAAAGGCCCAAATGAACAGAGCAGGAGACCAGATGGGCAAATCGAATAATCTCAATTCAAAAAGGAGCAGCTGTTCCTGGCAATAAGACAGCGAGGGATCAGGGAATGAGGGAACCACGGCTAAGATGCAGACTAGCTTTATTTATTTATTTATTTATTTATTTATTTATTTATTCAAAATTTTTTATAAAAAAAGTGACACTTAAACTCTCTCATCATTTGTAAACAATCAGTTTTTAACCATAATTGGGCTAACAAGTAAACAGGCTAGGCACTCATGAAATGCAATGGTGGAGGGGTGGATGGATGGATGGATGGATAGATGGTTGGATGGATGGATGGATGGATGGATGGATGAATGAACTTTATTGATCTCTGAAAGTAAAACAAGATATTTTGCACTCGGTTTGGCCAGCAGAAGGAATATTGATTTGCACCTCTGAGAGAACCCTTAAGGAACTCCTTTAACAAGCTAACTCTTGTAATGTGTAGATGATGGATGGATGGATGGATGGATGAATAGATAAACAGACGGATAGACGGATGAATGGACAGATAGATAGATAGATAGATAGATAGATAGATAGATAGATAGATAGATAGATAGATAGATAGATAGATAGATAGATAGATAGATAGATAGATAGATCTAATAGTAAAATTAGATATAACTCTTGTAATGTGTACATGATGAATGGATGGACGGACAGATAGGTGGATGGATAGATAAACAGACGGACGGACGGACGAATGGACAGATAGATAGATAGATAGATAGATAGATAGATAGATAGATAGATAGATAGATAGATAGATAGATAGATAGATAGATAGATAGATCTAATAGTAAAATTAGATATAACTCTTGTAAAGTGTAATGTGTAATGATGAATGGATGGACGGACAGACGGACAGATAGGTGGATGGATGGATAGATCTGATAGTAAAATAAGATATTTTGCTGTTGCTTTGGACCTCAGGAAGAATATTGGTTTGCCCCTCTGAGAGAACCCTTAAAGAACTCCTTTAACAAGCTAACTCTTGTAATGTGTAGATGATGGATGGATGGATGGATGGATGGATGGATGGATGGATGGATGGATAGATGAATGAACTGTATTGATCTCTAATAGTAAAAGAAGATATTTTGCTATTGCTTTGGACCTCAGGAGGAATGTTGGTTTGCCCCTCTGAGAGAACCCTTAAAGAACCACACTTTATAAGCTAAGAACTCTTGTAATGTGTAGATGAGTGATGGAGGGATAAACTTTATCGATCTCTAAATGTTAAAACTAGATATTTAATACCTGGTTTGGTCCTCAGGAGTAATTCTGGTCTGCCCGTCTGAGAGAACACTTGAAGAACCCTTTCATAAGCTAAGGCCTGTAGATGGATGGATGGATGGATGGATGAGATGGATGAGATGGATGGATGAACTTCATTGGTCTCATATAGTAAAAATATATACATATATACTGTCTGTTCTTCATGTTCTCTGTCATGTCCAGTTTATTTAAAGTATCCAGCTAGTACTTAAATGCACATCATGGCCTGGAGCTGTATCTGTAAGCAGGAAATGTATGATAAGGTTTTTTTTTAAGCCACCTGACAGCACCGTGAAGATGGCGGCGAAGGCGTTCAGCTTCAAGCCATCGATCACATTGCTGGAGTGAAAGAGCTCCAAACACATTAGACTGAAGCCAACCACGAGCAGCATGATGTATAACACCTCAGAGACCACCGACAGCCAAAGGACACCTGTAACACACACAAACACACCCTCGTGAGCACTCCACCACTGCATAATAAATACATAATACTGTAGACATTTCTGTTCACACTCATGTTAGATTGACAACGTTCAGCATTTTTTATTAGCAAAAAAAAAATAATTAGGATTTAAAACTATGACCTCGAGGGATATTCCCATTTTTTTGAAAGACCTCTGAGATGCTGGATGATGATCTGCACGAACTATGTCGCTCTATCGTGTTCATCGGTTCTATGTTCGATTCTTAATCGGTTTGTCTATTTCTACCGTTTGGTGACATAATATCTTGGGGAAGATTTTTTTCCTCAACACTTCTCCCTTATATGATCTTGCTTATAACAAACCTAATTCCATTCTTCTTTGCTTAAGCAGGAAAGATGCCCTCAGACGACCTTACGTCACCCGTCGCCCCTCCGGCTTCTGCGTGTTAAGAAATTGATTATTTTTTTTTATTAGTAAGCTAGAAAAATCTCTTATCAGACATTCCCAGGTGTGTTCTCAAAGTTATCAGCCCTCTACAGTACATTTGCTCATCACCTCAAAGCACGGGGGAGAAGACATTCGGGACTTCGTCTTATTCAGACGATATTAGATTTACTTTGTGTGACTCAGACCATCTCGATGTCTGATCATTCTACTCTGGCCTACGTAGACAGATATCGGATGCAAATGATGCCTTTGGAATAAATATTTACAAAATGTTACACAGTAATTCTTGATTAATTTACTATATTCGTAACATTTTTTTTTTTTTGACTAAAGTATAATCAGTCGTCAACCTTTAATATTATTATCTGTCTTAGTTAAGGGAAAGTTGTGGCTCAAATGTTTAAGGCTCTGGGTTGTTGAATGGAAGGTCAGTGTTCAAGCTTCAGCACTGCCAAGCTGCCACTGGTGGGTAATTGAGAATCGCCCTTAACCCTCCCTGCTCTATGGGCACTGCATCATAGCTGCCTCAGCGTTCCGACCCCAACCTCCTTAGTTGGGATATGTGAAGAAAATAATTCCACTCTAATGTATATGTGGAGGGGGCACGGTGGCTTAGTGGTTAGCATGTTTGCCCCACACCTCCAGGGTTGGGGATTCGATTCCCGCCTCTGCCTTGTGTGTGTGGAGTTTGCATGTTCTCCCCGTGCCTCGGGGGTTTCCTCCGGGTACTCCGGTTTCCTCCCCCGGTCCAAAGACATGCATGGTAGGTTGATTGGCATCTCTGGAAAATTGTCCGTAGTGTGTGAGTGTGTGATTGAATGAGAATGTGTGTGTGTGTGCCCTGTGATGGGTTGGCACTCCGTCCAGGGTGTATCCTGCCTCGATGCCCGATGACGCCTGAGATAGGCACAGGCTCCCCGTGACCCGAGAAGTTCGGATAAGCGGTAGAAAATAAATGTTCTAAGAAATAAAACACAATACTATTATTTTGGAAATATTTGCTGTTTGGTTTCACGACGTATGATCTTTCACTGATTGGTCAGAATTGTAATTTTTTTTATAAAAGGTATACAAGTGTGTAGAAATTATAAACTTCTGACGATGAAGAATACTGAGCATACTGTACCAGTTAAGGAAAGTTCTAAATACTGTCATGAAATGATCCTAAATTGAAGACCCTCTATTGATTTAAAGGTCAATTGACTTTATTCCAGCGACACTAGATGCGCTTAGATAAGGAACAATACACGTGTACATAGACGACAGATTTGACTCGTCAGAAGCTATTTTAAAAGTGACCTCATCCCATCAGAATAGGGCTTTGGTTCGACTCTTATATTCGTTAACTTGGCTATCAGATCTGTTCATGCTTCCGTGGGTTCAAAGGAAAGTCTATAAGAATTAGAAAAGTGGGAAAAGAACTGTGATGTTGAGACGCGATGAAAAAGAACTCGAGATGTGCAATATTTATCCCTGAAAGCTTCAAGCTGCAGTGATGGATCTTTTGAGAATCAAGCCTTTATTCTTCAAAAGCCAGCAAAACAATAGTTCGATCTTCCCTCGATGCTTGGGGAGCTTCTTGAATGCTTGATAATTTCTCTAGTAGAGCAAAAGAAATGTGTAGAAACTAAACTTCTCTCTTGGAATGATTAAGACTGCAGAGAATGGAGAAGTTTGAAAACACTACCAAGAGTGATCGTGGATCAAAATGGAAATTGAAAATTTCTTTTTTTGAGTTCATTCATTCATCTTCTACCGCTTTATCTGAATTTCTCGGGTCACGGGGAGCCTGTGCCTATCTCAGGCATCATCGGGCATCGAGGCAGGATACACCCTGGACGGAGTGCCAACACATCACAGGGCACACACACACACACTCACACACTACGGACAATTTTCCAGAGATGCCAATCAACTTACCGTGCATGTCTTTGGACCAGGGGAGGAAACTGAAGTACTCGGAGGAAACCCCCGAGGCACGGGGAGAACATGCAAACTCCACGCACACAAGGCGGAGGCGGGAATCGAACCCCGACCCTGGAGGTGTGAGGCGAACATGCTAACCACTAAGCCACCGTGCCCCCCCCTTTTTTGAGTTTAAAACCCAAATTTAAAGTAAATAAATAAATACTAACAAAATCATTTGAACCACTTTAACCTTGAAAGGCAGTTACTAAGGATGCTGTAAATACATTAACACCCTTGTGGTCTTTCTTTGTCCTGTGATGTGACCTTTGCAGGTGACCACTCACCAAGTTACTATTGTACTATTCGTGTCTGTATTTGTATTCGTTTAGAACATATCAACTCTATCCATGCATCCATCCATCCATCCAGCCGGCCATATTCTGAAGCGCTTATCCTACACAAGGTCACAAAGCAGACAGCCTGGAGCCTTGCTCAGGAGACTTGGGGAATGAGGCATGGAACACTGTGGAAAACCCGGTACGGATAATTTAGAGATGCCGATCATGCAGCTTCGGACCGGTTGGATAATCTGGAGCGAACCCCAAATTATGATACGAGAACGCAAACTCGACATACCAGGGATCAAACCCCAAATCTCAGAAGAGTGAGTCAAATGTGCCAGCAACATTATCTAAAACCCTACATTATCTGGTCAGGTTTCCTACACAGACACCATCTCGTCCAAGCAGCACCCTTGACGGCAAACAAATCGACAACACCAGCACTGTACCCGAGATGAGGTCGGACCCACCTCCCTGTGGCTGGAGAATAATAATTTCACCGAGGCTTGTCAGGGATAGATAAGAGCCTCTGTAGAACGCATCGAGACAACAAATGGGCTGCACAAGAGTGATACCATGCAGTAACTTTCTCTCTCTCTCTCTCTCTCTGGCTCTCTCCAGCCTGGCACAGTGAGTTCCACCCTGCTAACTCTTTGTGAGCACTCCCTGCAAGGATACCCTAACACCAAACACAAAAAAATCATCAAAAATAAATTTTCCTTTAGGACTAACCTAATCTCGGTGGCTTCTTACCACCTTAAAATATCGATCTATGTCATCTGATATACAATATGCATGAAGCTAAACGCTGACTGGGACTTTGACTTTATTCACCGTCAGCAGGTCCTAATAGGACTTATCGTAACAGTTCCAACACTTCAGACTCATTTGTAATGTTTATATCTCTCATCTATCACTCGGCTAGTTGCTGAGGTTCTGCATATTCTCATGGAGCCGTCAGAGCTGCCTGATCAAATATTCTTTGTAATAAATATGCCTCCGTCTCGGTGATCCCTCTTCCATCTTTCCACAGAACACCGGCTCTCCTTTACACAATCAAGAGCACAAGCTTAAATCTCACCAATGTTTTGTACTTTGGTAACATTTAAATAATTCTATTTAGGGTTCTGAAATGGTTCCCCAAGAGTTCTTGGGATGTACTACCTTCCTAATACTACCTTCTGACAAGGTTTTCTCAAGGGTTCTCTAGATTACTAGTTTTTTTTATAATAGTGAAAATAATACCTCAAGTGTTCTTTAGAGGAGAAACTTTTCTACATCGATAAATAAAGTTTCCACAGTGGTCATTGCACGTCTAATACAGAGCTCCACATTTTGAAGACATTGGTTCTTTAAGGGTTCATTGGCTGGGTATTTTTTCTGCAGTCCAACAAAGGCTTCTTAAAGGCGGGGTCTCCGATTTTTGAGAAATGCTTCAGAAAACTGAGTCGGGCCGAATAATAAACAAAAAACGAAACAAACGTGTAGCCAATGAACAGAAAGGGGCGGGGCTTTTCAATATGTGGCAGAGTGTTCAGTGCGCATGTGTGACATTAGCAGAAAGCGGTTTTAACATCGACATGGCGGATAAAAACAAAGAAAGAAAGAGAAAAAAGGCTTACGATAAGGACAAGAAGTAGGACGTGTTAATATAGGATCAGCTTTCCAGCGCTGGAGAGAACTGAAGGAGCAGGAAGTTGGCCACATATTCACAGGTTGGAGTTTCCCGAGTCAATAACTCCTGAGCTAAACGCTGTTACTACACAAATAACACCTCTTTTCTATCGTAGTAATGTAGAGAGGCAGCTACAACCGCGTTTTGTGTAGTAACGGCGTTTAGCTCAGGAGTTATCGACTCGGGAAACTCCCACCTGTGAATATGTGGCCGACTTTACTTAAGACGCCGAGGCGCTTTTTTCCTTCTCGATAGGTGAGTAACGTTGGTTTTGCTTTGTTACACAGAACTAATATATGCCTTTGTCCTTTACATCATTATGCTTGTGTGGCATTTTTGCTTGTTTGTTTATCTACAATCGTATTGTTCTTCCCTTCAGCTATGATAAAGACACGTTTCTTTCTGTTAGTCGCCTGGGTTACGTATGTATGTGTGGGCGGAGCTATCGATACAGGGGTGGGACCCGTCTGGGTTAGGGGCGTGTTTGTTTTGGTGATTTTACATGTCAACATTTCAAACTTTTGAACTTTTAAAAATCAGAGACCCCACTTTTAAGCTGCAACTTTTTTTTCAATTTACCAAAAAGGGTTCCTCAAAGGTTCTTCAGGTTGATCTACTGTCCACAATTATCAAAGTGTTTAATGCATCTACACTCTTAAAGGGGTTCCTTGAGGGTTCTTTGTATGTCTGAGGAATTATATTGCTAGGTTTCTTAAAGATTCTTTGGATGGCTAGCTTTTGTGTAGTCTGACAATTGGTGACTAATGGTTCTGAACTCTTGGCACAAGGATTCCACAAAGGTTATTTGACCCCATTAGTTTTTTTTTAAATAATTCTTTAGATTACAAAAAACAGGATTCTAACCCTAACCCTAACCCTAACTCTAGGGTTAGGATTTTACCAAATGGTTCTTCAAAATTCCTCAATGGTCCCTTGGATGTATAATAATTTCCTAAGAGTTCCTAAAAAGATCTTTGGATAGTTAAGGGTACTTTTAACCATCTCTTATAGGGAATTGCTACCTCAAATTGTAAAATACTTTATCCTGAAGATACAACTTTTATCTCTGACAGTTACAAAGCACTGACACTGGAACCTCCAAGTTCTTGTGACTGAGATGAAGTCCTTGTGATTAGCTGTTAAATGATAACCATAAAAACAAATCTCGCGTTGTTTTGGGCTTCGACGCGAGCCGCCAGAGCAGAAATCGTTTCTCGAGATCTGCCTCCGTTGCAGTTTTCTTCTCCATCTTTCTTGTTAGACTGACAGAGTTGCACATGATGGAATCAATCGGTTGCGATTAGCAGCAGTCATCTGACACGACTCAGGACCTGCTAGCATAAATCTCTCACACACATGAAAACCTGCGCGATGTAAGCTGGTTTTGAATTTATTTCTAGTGTAGTATTCGTCATAGTGGAGGAGATTTTAAACATAGCATCCGGCATTCGGTGGTCTTAAGTGAGCCGAGGTCAGGTACGAGTTAGCATGTTGTATTAGCCTTGTTGGATGATTTCACTGCATGAATACCTGTCTTCTTGCTAAAAATAGATAGTAGCAGAAAAAAACTAAATATCTTGTACTGTACCAACATCGTTGATATATCACCCAAAAGATTTTACAATAACATGACTGAAATATACTATACACATACACGTTTTTGTGGAGTGCGATATCAGACAAGCCTCCGCGATGCCCTAATGACGCTCATTACTCACCTCTCTCCGACGCTGGAGCCAGATCAATAAAGCTCCTGCATTTCTCCCCTGAAAAAAAAGAAGAAGAAGAAACTCAGAGTAACCGTGGTGTTACTAGGATGTATGCTCTAAGAACATCTACTGTAACTTCATCACCCGGTCTTCATGGACCTCAGTTGCTTAGCTTAGAACCGAGAACCAGAAAGAAAAAGAGTTCTTAAGTGTTATAGTAGAAGGACACACATTTTACACCATAAACCGATTTATTATGTTGGTCTGAAGTTTGTTGCTATTACTTTACTAAGCGATCTGAGTACCGGTACTGGCCTTTCGGTCGTGCCGCAAAAAAAAAATTTTTACAACATGGACATGTGACGTATCAAAACACTCAGAACAATGAGGGAACTTCCTCACGTGTATTCTGATGACGTCCCATGATGTCACGTGAAAATAAATAATTTTGCACAACATGGGCATGTGACATATCAAAACAATCAGCCCAATGTAGGAACTATGTAGGTATTTGGATGATGTCACATGCTTGTCTCCGCTTACCTCAAAACGTTTTGGCAACCTAGCTTTATGTCCACTTGCCTCCAAAAGTAACACTGACCCTTATGTCCACTTGCCTCCAAAAGTAACACTGACCCTTATGTCCACTTGCCTCCAAAAGTAACACTGACCCTTATGTCCACTTGCCTCCAAAAGTAACACTGACCCTTATGTCCACTTGCCTCCAAAAGTAACACTGACCCTTATGTCCACTTGCCTCCAAAAAGCACCGGCCATTGCGAATACTTGCATCGTCAAAGCCAACATCAAAGTTCGTCGCGACAAACTTTACAAATCTAGTTGTTTTTTATTTTCTCTCTTTTATTTCTCTTATAGAGCAGCACATTGTACTTGTTATTCATGTATCGTCACGGTATAGTAACATTGTGAAATGTCCAGGAAACAAGCATAAACAATCCTGTACTGAAAAAACAAAGATTACGTTTAACATGTAATTCTGTTACCGTTTCTGCAGACAAACTCAGAAGACACAAACAACAACAAAAAAAGAGATAACTAGATTGGATTTTGGCAAGTGCCTCCGATCCTGTCTAAAGCCAGACTTCCAATTATATTTGTGAGAGCGATGAGCAGGACTCTGGTCTTCCCAGACCTTTTGATTCCAGAGCCGTAATGGAAAAGTCAGCTCATGGAGCCTGACTGAAGCTGTGCAATCGTTCTCCGAGGACGAGGGACGATTTCAGACAGAGGTCAAGACGAGTGTAACGCTTCTCCGTCGGCGCTTCCCAAAGAGAAGCGATCGGTGTAGAGCTTCATTCGTCATCTCAGAAATCGCAAACGTAGGACCCGAGCCCGTACCGAAGCTGCAGCCGCAGGTATATTATGTGGAAGTTCATCTTCTAATGCATCGTTTTTTTATGAGACAGCCGTTTCCGATTTGTCCAGAACGACTTGGCTGTCCTTGCGAAGTGAGATTTCTTTAAGAGAAAGAAGCACGAAGCGTTTTATTCGTAACACTTAAAACTTGGCGGCGTTTCAGTAAAACAGAAAAAAAAAGAATCATCTTTTTTCAAGGCGCAAGTCAAGGCTACGAAAAGGAAAATAAAGGTTGTTCTGTTCGCTTGGAACATGATTTCACCAATAATTTCGTTTAAAAAAAAAAGCTTTTTCGATTTGATTTGAAATTATTTGAAATTTCAAAAAAAAAAAAAAAAAAAAAAAAAAAACCCAGAAATAAACATGGGAAAATAAAGTGATTACATTTCTGCGATGCTTGAGAGGTTTTTGGCCTTACTAATTCTCCTGGCACCTTCGAATAGAGAAAACCTTGTTCTCCAGACTCTGTGAGTTTGAAATAAATGGATTTTTTTTTCCTTACGGCAGAGAAATGGGTTGAAATTCTTCTCGGTCATAATCCCCATCCATCCACTGCTGTAGATTAGAAATTAGGTTTAAAAAAATGCTGGATTTCTTTAAAAATCAATTCCGGCTCCGTGTTTTTAAGCTTTAAAGCGAAACTCTGACGATGCTATTTCCAGGGATTTCAGAACAGCGTAACAGATGTTGCGTCATCGGGTAGGCGTGGCCTATTTGATAATCTATCCCTAACCCTAACCGTAGTTTTTGGTTGTTTATTTCTTTTATTCATTCATTTCCTACCGCTTATCCGAACTTCTCAGGTCACGGGGAGCCTGTGCCTATCTCAGGCGTCATCGGGCATCGAGGCAGGATACACCCTGGACGGAGTGCCAACCCATCACAGGGCACACACACACTCTCATTCACTCACACACTCACACACTACGGACAATTTTCCAGAGATGCCAATCAACCTACCATGCATGTCTTTGGACCGGGGGAGGAAACCGGAGTACCCGGAGGAAACCCCCGAGGCACGGGGAGAACATGCAAACTCCACACACACAAGGGGGAGGCGGGAATCGAACCCCCAACCCTAGAGGTGTGAGGCGAACGTGCTAACCACTAAGCCACCGTGCCAGTCTACCTATACGACTGTTTTGTCCTTCGTATTGCGCTGTTTTTTTGTCGAAAGAGAGCGTTTTTCCAAGACCTCCGGAAACACGCCCACTTTTTACGTCGTGGCAACAAAATCCCCGGAATTTAGTGCCTGCCATCCATCGATCGGTGTCACGCTAAATATCTATGCTAATTAGATATGCTAATTGCTCTAATCTCGCTAAAATAATTTAGTATCTGTACATCTCACATGCAGTAATTAATGAGGTCTTAATGAATACAATGACAAGTTTAATACACAATTTCGGGCAAAATGTATTGATATTTTTTCAAAAGACATTAAATCCTTCTAAATGCGATCGCTCCATCGCTCCATCATCTTCTCTCATCTCGTTCTCTAAGCATCCCTAAGCTTCGTTTATTGGATTTATCGCCGTGTCGGACGTCATTACACTCAGTCGAACGTGTTCGGTGTCTCGGATTATTTTAGCGATCGTGACGTGTCGCGTGTGACGTGTATTTCGTACTTTCTCTGCCCCTGACTCGTCCTACATCATGCACCATCATGCACTAATGAACACTCGGGGTGTAATGTCAGTGTACAGTCTGCTCTCCACACCGTGTTAACCATTAAAAGCCACCTGACAGCAATTTGTAGGTTTTTTTCTGTAGAGGTCCTGCTGTGAAAATCATCTTCTCCTACATTCTCTGCTGGTGTTGTGAGCGTAATGACTTGCAGTAACACTGAGAAGATGTGAAATCTTTACCTAGTGCCGGTTCCTTACTTCACCACAACGCTTCCTCTTCCTGTTTTGTTATATAACTGCTCCATGGCAGCCAATCAACATTCAGTAGGTCGTAGCTGATGGTCACATATTGTTTAGTACACCAGGATGCAAGTTGAGAAGTAACACACAACTCTCCGAATAAATTACAATCATTCATTGTTCCATCCTTTCATCCGTTCATCCAGTCTCTTATTTATTTAATTATCCATCCATCAAACCATTTATTTCCCATTCAGTCCATCCATCTGTCATATAATCAACCACGTTGGCAATGCAATATCTCTCCATCCAGCCATCCATCCATCCCTTCAATCTACCCATCCATCTGTCATATAATCAACCGCGTTGGCAATGCAATATCTCTCCATCCAACCATCCATCCATCCATCTATCCATCCCTTCCATCTACCCATCCATCAGTCCAGTACTTAGCCAAAAATGTATCCATCCATCCATCTACCCATCCATCAGCCCACTGCTTTGGCAATAATGTATCTATCCATCCATCTATCTATCCATCCATCCTTCCATCAGTCCATTGCTTTGGCAATAATGTATCCATACATCAATCTACCCATCCATCAGTCCACAGATTTTGGCAATACAGTATTACATCCATCCATCCATTTATCCATCTACTCGTCCATCAGTCCAGTACTTAGGTACTAACGTATTGATCCATCCAAACATTCATCCATTATTCCATTCACCCTATCAACTATTAATTATTCCTTTTATCCATTTATTCCTCCATCATCCATATATCTACAAAATCATACATCCTTTTGTTATGCCTTCTACTGGAAATACAGCATGTGTACATCCATCCATCAGTCTAATGAACTCATTTATTCCATCCATCCATCCATCCATCCATCCATCCATCCATCCATCCCTCCATCCATCCATCCATCCATCCATCCATCCATCCATCCATCCATCCATCCATCCATCCATCCATCCATCCATCCATCCATCCATCCATCCATCCATCCATCCATCCATGGGTGGGCAAGTCATGGTGTAATGGTTAGAGAGTCTGACTCGTAATCCTAAGGTTGTGGGTTCGAGTCTCGGGCCGGCCACGACTGAGGTGTCCTTGAGCAAGGCACCGAACCCCCCCCAACTGCTCCCTGGGTGCCGCAGCATAAATGGCTGCCCACTGCTCCGGGTGTGTGTTCACGGTATGTGTGTGTTCACTGCTGTGTGTGTGTGTGTTCACTGCTGTGTGTGTGTGTGTTCACTTTTGATGGGTCAAATGCAGAGAACGAATTCTGAGTATGCGTCACCGTACTTAGCCGTATGTCATGTCACTTTCATTCATCCATCCATCTGACTACCGAGTGATCTTGGGGAACTGTTGAAGCTGTGAGTTTTCAGCCAGTCACGAGTGATCATTATGTTACTGAATGTGAGTATAAATTGTGATCCAACTGTGAACTTTTAACCAAATAAGCCTATAAATAGTGTTCGGTTTGGGCAAAAGTTTTGAAACGTGTGGGGGACGATGCTGAGAGCTGGGATGAGTAGGAAAGATGTTACCATGACAACCCTGATGTAAACACACTGAGCTTTCGGTCCAGTATTCAAACTGATCACGATTGTATAATGAAGAAAACTGAACCATAGTAAAGAATTTATTTCTAAAAAGGAGCCAATTGTTTAGCGCTTATACTTTATATTCTCAAACGACACCATTTTAATCTGTCATGCGAACCAAACCTCATGGAATCTTAGCTCGGCAAAAGGGCTTGACAAAAGGGGACAAATTTGAAGAAGAAATGGTGTTAAATGGTTTTTCTACAGTAATACTTTATGTTTCTGCTCATCTACATGTCTGAGATTTTCTCTGGTTAAACCTTAAATCCCACAAGATGATCGAAATCCCTCTGGCAGCTGGCTAAGTGATCTCAAATCTGTGTTCATTAAAACAGGAGATCGTTTAACGTTAAGAAAAAGACAGGAAAATAATCCATGACTAATAGCAGGTGACGAAGGACTCCACAAAAAAATTAAATAAAATACAAATTTAAAAATACAAAATTAGAAATGATTTCAAAAATACAAATATTTTAAACAATTCACATATAAATACATAAAAAAAAAGACTTTTATTTTTTAATTATCTACTTTTTAAAAAATTGTATTTTCATCTGATGCTATTTTAAAAATTGTGGGGTTTTTTTATGGTCTTATAATATTTTTGATGCTTTTTATATCCGTGGACGTGCAGAATTTTGCGGATGGGGGCGATTTAAAAAAAAAAAAAAAATACTCCCATAATTCTCTCTGCGGTTTGTATGGAAGAGCTGTGTCATTTTGGACATTTTTCAAAACTGTTGCTTAGGGCAAGAAATGAAATATTAATGCTGCTGTTGCTGTGTTAGCAAATTCAGGAGAATATTCCCATAGGCAGCAGGATGACAGCAAAGTTGTGCATTGTAGGTAATAATTACACACCATAATAAAAAAGATTATTCAATTTATGATAATTATTCCAGGTTTATGCCTCAAATGTGAAGGAAAAGTCAACAACATGGAAAGAAATTAAACATTCGCAACTTGGCTAATGTGACGTTTGCTTTCTCTGTAATGAAGTAAGACGTTAAACCTAGCAGTTTCTGGGATACTGAGATTTCATCCCAACTAATGTTTTTACAATTAATGTTGAAATTAATAAAGCCAGCTTCTTATTTACATTTTTATAGATTAAGATATACATTTAATTAATTAAGATATTTTAATGTTTTTGCACTGATTCAACATTCCTACTTCTACTGAGAATACTAATAGTTACTGTACAAGCAGCGATTCACGGGGTCCAAGCACCGTTCAGAAACAACACCTTTGCCAAGTCTTTCCAAATGATACAGAACACTAAACAATAGACATAGACAATAGACAAAAAATAACTAAGTAAATAACTGCTGAATGCTGATTGGCTGATGATGGCCATGTTTCATGAGTGGGAGGGCTATACGATATCTCCGCTGTCAATCACGGGGACACTAGCTAATCAATGGTGTCTGTGAGCTTAGGTATGTGGAAGAGGATGGAAAGCTCTTTCCTCTGATTTAGCCAATCTTTTCGACTTACTACTTATAACATCTATAGCAACTTCCTGAGCAGTCTGTAGAGATCTCTACTAATGGAACTCCATTTTAATAAATAAAATATAAACACCACATAAACATCTTTATGACCCCGGAGGTGTCTTCTTCACCCGCCTCCACACACTCGGCAATATCCAGATGCCCAGTACTCATAAAATACACTTTTACCCCACTTTAATTTATCCTCTGGGACATTAACGTTCAAGCATGGACTTTGTAAAAGGTTTGTTTACAGGAGATTTAAGGGTGACTGCAGGAAAGCTCAGATTCAGTCTTGTGGACGTGGACATAATCTTAATAAAGTGTGAAAATCACACCTTCACTTGTAAATAATATTAAAAAAAGTTAATAAAATTTTACATAGAATATATTTTCATGAATGACTTCTTTTCAAATCAGTGTTTATTTATTTATTATAAATAAATATAATACTAAAAAAATATTTTATTATGAATTATAAATTTTATTTATCATTAATTATTTAAAAAAAACTTTCACATATTTCATTTCAGATATTTATTTATTTATTTATTTATTTATTTATTTATTTACTTATTTGTTTATTTATTTATTTATTTTTAAGTGCTATTGTGTACATGTCACGTGTTTTTACTTAAGTTCCGACTCAACATTTTCTCTGGCCATAAAACGTCAAAAGCCACCTTTACTTATTCACGTGATGTCACGTGCGTTTTCATGGCATAACGTCAAAATTCACCTTCACTACTTTTTTTTTCACGTGACACGTCATTCAAATAACGTTGCGTGAACTTTCAGAACTGTGAAAAATGTTATGCGTAAGGTGTTTTACGAAATTAGTCACGTGCGTTTGCGCAAGCAGCACGTCAGATATTGACTTTGGGACTAACGACGCATAATTGGCAGTGATGTGGTGACAATATTCTGATGCATTATAATAAGTTAGTGAAGTGTAACTCCTACTGTACCTCCACCGTGGATGTTCTCTTCGCACGAGTGCCAGATGCCCGCGTGGAAGCGGCGGAACAGGAACCGGTCGTCTCCGGTCTCCCAGCTGTAGTGCACTTTGCTCGGGTCGGTGTCGTTGGCTCCGTAGTCGATACAGTGGTGGCGCCGCTCCTTGCTGCAGCTCGGTTTGGGGACACGCTGCGTGCCCTGGCACCAGTACGCTGTGGCGAACGCCGTGCTCGAGAGCAACAGCGCGAGCAGGTTCAAGCCCACGGAGAGCAGCGCGCGACACCGGCGGCTCGTCTTCATGGCACACGACAGATTTAACCCGCTGCGCTCATGCGCGGGACGGTTGAGACCGGAGACGGTGATGGAGCGCGCGCGAGCTCATTCAACGGCGTTTTAAGGGGTTAAAGGCACGGCGAAGGTACTGCACAAGGGCATGGAGAGCGCGCGCGACTTTCCGGTAACAAGACTGAAACGTGTTGATGTGAGTTCGGCAAGAGCGCGCGCAGATATGAGACCTCCGTCCGTGCGCACAATGCTCTCTCGATCTATAAGTGGATATAGAGAGAGGGAAAGAGATATTTATATATATATAGGGAAGATAAGAGATGAAGGTATAAGAGATTAATTAAGAATATTGATTATATTAATTAATATATATATATATTAAATATATATATATCTATATATCTATATATATATAATATATTATTAATTATATATATATCTATTTATATATATATTATTTAATATATATATTAAATATATTAATTATATATATATATATCTATATAATCTATCTATCTATATATATATCTATATATATCTATCTCTATCTATATAATCTATATATCTATTTCATTAATCTATCTATATCTATATTCCTCTCTCTCTCTCTCTCTCTCTCTCTCTCTTCCTTACTCTCTCTCTCTCTCTCTTCCTCTCTCTCTCTCTCTCTCTCTCTCTTCCTTACTCTCTCTCTCTCTCTTCCTTACTCTCTCTCTCTCTTCCTCTCTCTCTCTCTTCCTTACTCTCTCTCTCTCTCTCTCTCTCTCTCTTCCTTACTCTCTCTCTCTCTCTCTCTCTCTCTCTCTCTCTCTCTCTCTCTCTCTCTCTCTCTCTCTCTCTCTCTCTCTCGTTTTATTTCTCAAATAGTCCAATACTCCTATTTCTCCCCTATTTTTATCTTTATCTCCTTCTATCGTCTTCTTTGTCTCCCTCCCTCTTTTTCATCTGTTGATCTTTTTCTTTCATTTCTCCCTTGCCTCATACGCTCCCTGTGTTAATTAATAGATCTCCTATTATTTACTTTCTCCCTCTTTGTCTCTCGTTCTCTCTTTCACCTCATTTTCTGTCATTCTTTTTGTCGCTTCGCCTTTATTATTCATTTTGTCTATCATTCTCTCAACCTCCCTCTGTCATTGTCTCTCCTCCCATTCTCTCCCCCCCACCCCTTCAAAAATTCTCTTTACTTTCTCTGCCTTTCTATATCTCTGTCTCTCTGTCCCTCCCTCTTTTCTCCATCTTTCATGAAGTTCTCTCTCTCTCTCTCTCTCATTTTTTCTCTCTCTTTCTCTCTCTCACGCACACACACACGCACACACACACACGCACACACACACACGTGCACACACACACACACACACACACACACACAGACTATTTATCTCACTTCCCCATGGTCTGATCTATCTCTTATTTCCTTTCCCGATCTCCCTTCCTCCTTACTCTCATTTCTGTTACTCTCTCCCTCTCTAACTCTGTCATCCCTCTTTTTTCTTTATCTCTGGCTATTTTTTCTGTCTGTTTTTTTTTAATCTCCCTCACTTTCCCACTCTATTTATCAGTCTTTCCTTATTTATTTGTCTCCCTGACTCTTGTCCTCTCAGTATTGCTCCCTTCCACTGTAAACACCCCCCCCCCCCCCCCCATGTGAAGGTGTGCTGCTGGAGTTCCCTGTAACAAGCGTCTGCTTGACAGACAGGTGACCTCCAGTGGAGGGTAGGACGCCTGGTGCTCCTCCATCTTGCCCTTTCTGAGTCTCTCCTTCACCTCTTTGGGGATTGTTCTCGTTGTTAGAACGCTGGCTTCTGGTTTTAGGCACCGCTTCGATTTTTAATCAAATTCAGTAAGACAGAAATATACTAAAGTTCTGCTAAACTTTCTGTCTGGAACAAGATTAGCCATTTGGATATCACGAAAGAGGCTCAAAATAGAACCGGCCAGTGTTTTATTTGATTTTCTTGATATCAGGTTTTATAAAGTGGTTTTTTTTTAATCTTTTTTTTTTAAGTACTGTATAACTGGTTGTTTTCCTGGTTTGTCTTTTGTTCAAAAATTTCTTGGATCCAGGCTGATATTAGAAACTGGAATTGAACATTGAAATTCACATTCTCTCTCTCTCTCTCTCTCTTTTCTTTCTCTTCGTTCCCTCTCTGCTTCTCCATCCATCTCCCACACGCCGTATTCCCTCTTTGCTATGTCTTGAACTCTTTTTGCATGCTCTCTTTCTCTCCATCTTTCTTGTCACATAATCAGTCTTTCTGTCTTTCGTCTCGCAGTCTCTCAGAAACATTCCTTTTTTTTCCCCTAGCCTACTGGGATTAAATCATATGCTTTAATTGTGGGTTTATATACAATGTTTTAATATCAAAAGAGCTCCTCAAACACCCCTCCTATCCCCCCCCCCTCCCATCATCCTATTCACCAGCAGCTAAACCCAGAATCATCAAACATTGTGTCCTGATTCATTCTCTAACAGGATCTTCAATCTTCTAAAATGATTGAAAAGATGCCAGATCAGAAGTTTTCAACGTTCTTGTGTACTGCAGGTTGTTGTTGTTGTGTCAGCTGCTTTCAGGTCGTCCTGCAGCTCTTTTTTAACCCCATTTTGCTCCCTTGCCCCTTTCTCCCCGAGGCAGTTCGAGTGCAGGTTCGGAGCCTAATTTAGAACCAGTTCTTTCTGTTTCGACCGCCAAAGCACCGGCTCCGAACCAGGAAAAGTGGTTCTTAAGTAGCACCAAAACGTTGCTGGTCTAGACTTAAGAACCGCTTGTGTCACGGGCTGTGGGCGGGGCTACTGTTAGCGCATTTGATAATGTACCTTAAGTATACTAATGTTTAATACATTTTTACTTTACCGCGATATGATACATTATCAGCACACATGATAGTAGGTAGCTACATGCTAAGGCTAACGTTTTTTCTGTGTTAACGATAAAATAACGTTATGTACTTTATAGATTACAACCTCCGTTTATACAGATTACACAGAGCCACACGTACACGTTTTATTCGCCGCATTTGGATGCCGATGTAGGTTCGCAAAGCCATGAGCATTAACAGTAAAGCAGCATCTGCCATTGTTGTTGTGTTTGTGTTTGTCTGCTGTGCTAACGTCGCTGGGACACGTGAAGGTTCGCCAGTGGAACCAACTTTGAACCAGCACTGGCGCTAGCTCTGAACCAGCACCCGGGTTTCTTTCCGGTGGAAAAGGGGCATTTGAGAACTTTTTCGAAAGCTCCTTTATCTTCCCTCATCACTTCACTTTCTTTCATCTGACACCCTGAAATCGACTTAAAGCCGTCTTGTCGTTTTGTTGCTCAGTTTCTGGTCATGTCTGTTTCGAGAAGAGTGGAGATATCTCACCATACTTCCAGCACCGGTCTATTCATAGCGTCTCATTACGATCAGTGTGTTAAAAATGTGAAGCATTGCAAAAAGGATGCAGTTTGACCCCGAATGCCCTGCGCTCCTCATTATTTCATGGCCGTATACCAACGCCGGCGCTTGACAAGCATGTGGGCTGGAAGACAAAAAAAACCCAGAGTAAACAAACCGCTTCTCGCCATCTTGCCATCATTTCCATAAAGACAAAACGTTATTTATCGATTTGGAACAAAGCCCTTCGTCTCTCGCCGTCCTCCCACGACACGGATTTATCACTTCAACCTTAATGGTCACTTTTCTGATCAATAAAAAGCCTCAGTGTACGTGATACGTTCTGTGGGAAAGCAAACTGGTAATGGTGTAATGAGAAACGTAGCGAGTATCAGCGACCTCTTTGACCCGATGTAAGGGATTTTTTTGTTTTAAGAACGAGATTCCTTCACGTGACGGATCAGGAGGTTCGATGTCGCAGCTCTGGCAGTCGTGCGGCTGGATGTGACATTCGTTACGTTTGTGTTTCTATACAGTGCAGTATTTCTATAGCAACACTGAATTACAGTGTAAACTGACATATACTCGCTGGTGGAAAGTTTCTCATAAGACATGAACTT